>NC_079191.1:87437322-87574822 GCF_029499605.1 Hyla sarda | reverse complement strand
TTTTTTTTTTTTTCTTCACAGTACACATCACAGTGATCACCCCTCTCTGCTTCCAGCTTGTGTGGTGTAAAGAAGGCTCTAATACTACTGTGTGAGACTGGCGTGCGTAAATTCGCATATGCGAAAATTAGTGCATGCTACTTTTCGCATATGCGAATTTTCGAGTATGCTAATTTTCACGTGTTAATTTTCGCATGCGCGAACTTTCGCATATGCGAACATAAAACGGGAATATAACGAATATGCGAATATTCGCGATTATATGACGAATATTCGTCCATATATTCGTGAATGTTCGCGATTTCGAATATGGCCTATGCCGCTCAACACTAACTGTAATAGAAGGAGATGATGGTCAGGACAGATTATTATACTGTAATAGAAGGAGATGATGGTCAGGACAGATTATTATACTGTAATAGAAGGAGATGATGGTCAGGACAGATTATTATACTGTAATAGAAGGAGATGATGGTCAGGGCAGATTATTATACTGTAATAGAGACAGAGGGTCAGGACAGATTATTATACTGTAATAGAAGGAGATGATGGTCAGGACAGATTATTATACTGTAATAGAAGGAGATGATGATCAGGACAGATTATTATACTGTAATAGAAGGAGAGGGTCAGGACAGATTATTATACTGTAATAGAAGGAGATGATGATCAGGACAGATTATTATACTGTAATAGAAGGAGATGATGGTCAGGACAGATTATTATACTGTAATAGAAGGAGATGATGATCAGGACAGATTATTATACTGTAATAGAAGGAGAGGGTCAGGGCAGATTATTATACTGTAATAGAAGGAGATGATGATCAGGACAGATTATTATACTGTAATAGAAGGAGATGGTCAGGGCAGATTATTATACTGTAATAGAAGGAGATGATGATCAGGGCAGATTATTATACTGTAATAGAGACAGAGGGTCAGACAGATTATTATACTGTAATAGAAGGAGATGATGATCAGGACAGATTATTATACTGTAATAGAGAGGGTCAGGACAGATTATTATACTGTAATAGAAGGAGATGATCAGGGCAGATTATTATACTGTAATAGAAGGAGATGGTCAGGACAGATTATTATACTGTAATAGAAGGAGATGATGATCAGGGCAGATTATTATACTGTAATAGAAGGAGATGATGGTCAGGACAGATTATTATACTGTAATAGAAGGAGATGATGGTCAGGACAGATTATTATACTGTAATAGAAGGAGATGATGATCAGGGCAGATTATTATACTGTAATAGAGACAGAGGGTCAGGACAGATTATTATACTGTAATAGAAGGAGATGATGATCAGGACAGATTATTATACTGTAATAGAAGGAGAGGGTCAGGGCAGATTATTATACTGTAATAGAAGGAGATGATGGTCAGGACAGATTATTATACTGTAATAGAAGGAGATGATGATCAGGACAGATTATTATACTGTAATAGAAGGAGAGGGTCAGGGCAGATTATTATACTGTAATAGAAGGAGATGATGATCAGGACAGATTATTATACTGTAATAGAAGGAGAGGGTCAGGGCAGATTATTATACTGTAATAGAAGGAGATGATGGTCAGGACAGATTATTATACTGTAATAGAAGGAGATGATGGTCAGGACAGATTATTATACTGTAATAGAAGGAGATGATGGTCAGGACAGATTATTATACTGTAATAGAAGGAGATGATGATCAGGACAGATTATTATACTGTAATAGAAGGAGAGGGTCAGGGCAGATTATTATACTGTAATAGAAGGAGATGATGATCAGGACAGATTATTATACTGTAATAGAAGGAGAGGGTCAGGACAGATTATTATACTGTAATAGAAGGAGAGGGTCAGGGCAGATTATTATACTGTAATAGAAGGAAATGATGATCAGGACAGATTATTATACTGTAATAGAAGGAGATGATCAGGACAGATTATTATACTGTAATAGAAGGAGATGATGGTCAGGACAGATTATTATACTGTAATAGAAGGAGAGGGTCAGGGCAGATTATTATACTGTAATAGAAGGAAATGATGGCCAGGACAGATTATTATACTGTAATAGAAGGAGATGATCAGGACAGATTATTATACTGTAATAGAAGGAGATGATGGTCAGGACAGATTATTATACTGTAATAGAAGGAGAGGGTCAGGGCAGATTATTATACTGTAATAGAAGGAAATGATGGCCAGGACAGATTATTATACTGTAATAGAAGGAGATGATGGTCAGGAAAGAATATTTTATGTTAGGAACATTATAAAATCCTACAGGTTGTTCATTTACGTATGTAACATCCCAGATCATGGTTGAGCACAACCTAGTATGGGCTCGTTCACACTTCTGTTGTATTTCGGTAAATGGAGCTCCATTGACTAGTCCGTTGGAAAGCTGGAAGTTTAGTGAAGAAAAAAATTCTGTATGCGATTTTTTCCCCGCCAAACTCAGTGGTTTCAGTTGTGCTCAAACCTGTTCAGTATCCGTTCGGTGCAAAAAAAAAGACCCAAACCGACCCAGAACAGGGATAAGTACAAGGGCAGTGTGAACTTAGCATAAGAGACACTTGACAGTACAGAGCCTGGATGTCTCAGTGAGAAGCAGGACATATGGAGACTGTTTCGGAACAAGGGGCAATTCCCAAAAATTGGTTCTGTTTGTCGGGGTGGCTTATAGTACTACAGTTAAAGGGTTATTTCAGCCAAATACATGCACATCTTACCCCCTATCCGAAGGATAGGGGATAAGATGTCTGATCATGGGGGGCCCTACGCTGGGACCCCCGCATTCTATGCAAGGCTGTGTCTCCTGTCTTGGAATCCTCTTTGTTTCCGGGACTGTAGATGAAGACATGTAGACATGAATGGAGGGGGCATGAAGTCATGTCTCCAGTCCCGGAAACAAAGATGTTTGCGAGACTGGAGACGCAGCCCAACATAGAATGCGGGTGCTGCATGGAGATTGCGGGGGATCCTAGCGGCAGGGCCCCCCCCCAACGGTCAGACATCTTATCCCCTATCCTTTGGATAGGGGATAAGATGTATTTGGCCGGCATACCCCTTTAATGGCATTCACAATTACTACATCGTCTGTATGTATTGTCCTAGGGGAATGGCAGTGATATGTATCTAACCTTACTAGGCTGAGGTGAATGGATATACACACTCGCTACTAAATAAAACCTTATTTCAGCTGTCACAGGATTTTGATCCCACATTTGTTGGCTGCGCTGGACATGAGCAATAAGAATAAGAAGAATCTGGAAAGGGACAAGGAGGTGACGTCCTTAGACAGGAGTGCTAGAAAGAAACAGGAGTGGCTCCTGCGCAAGAAAGTGTCTTCCATTGCTGCAATCTGTGGATCACTGAAGAAACACAAGTACTATTTCCAATTCTAAAGATACATTTGTCATTGTTATTGTGGGTCCTGGGGTAGATTCATTGTGGTAATATTCAACTATTATATGAGTACTGCCGCACATGGGCTCTTTTCTTCAGTGTCTTTTCAATAACTCTCATGATGGCCTCGGCGGCTGGGTATATGTTTAAATAATCATGGCAACTTCTGTGCCCAAGACTTGTCCCGAGGCTATTGTGATGTGAAGACCTATTTGTTGTAAGAAACATGCAAGTCGTGGGACTTCCAGCAAATCCATGTTTGGGTCGCTATAGTCTCAGCCTAGTCATTGGCTCGGTAAAATGAATGCCCAGTCTTGGACAAGATTTTTTTATAAAGTCTCAGAGCTACAATTTTCCTCCCAAAAAAAAAATTAAGGCAATTTTTTTGTTCAGGGTCTGATGCTATACCATTTTCATTGCGATAATCTTGTGAGCATTTTGTATTAATGTGTATTAATTTGTATTAATGTGCATAAAGAAGCCAAGGAAAGATGGAAAAATCTCCAAAAGGCATCAAATTACAGATTAGACATTCTTATAATATGTCAACAAAAGTTAGATTTTATTTCAATCATTTACACTTTCAAAATAACAGAAAACAAAAAAAATGGCGTCTGCAAAAGTTTGGGCACCCTGCAGAGTTAATATCTTGTACTGCCCCCTTTGGGAAGTATCACAGCTTGTAAATGCTTTTTGCAGCCAGCCAAGAGTCTTTCAATTCTTGTTTGAGGTATCTTTGCCCATTCTTCCTTACAAAAGTCTTCCAGTTTTTTGAGATTTCTGGGCTGTCTGTCATGCACTGCTCTTTTAAGGTCTATCCATAGATTTTCAATTATGTTGAGGTTAGGAGATTGTGAAGGCCATGGCAAAACCTTTAGTTTACGCCTCTGGATGTAATCCCCCGTGGATTTTGAGGTGTGTTTAGGATCATTATCCATTTGTAGAAGCCATCCTCTCTTTAACTTCAGCTTTTTCACAGATGGCATCAAGTTAGCATCCAAAATTTGCTAAAATTTTATTAAATCCATTTTTCCTTCTACTCGTGAGATGTTCCCTGTGGCACTGGCTGCAATACGACATCCAAGGCATGATTGATCCTCATGCTTAACAGTTGGACAGAGGTTCTTTTCATTAAATTCTGTTCCCCTTCTTCTCCAAACGTACCCTTGCTCATTCCGGCCAAAAAGTTAAATTTTAACCTCATTGGTCCACAGAACTTGTTTCCAAAATGCATCAGGCTTGCCTATATGTTCATTTGCAAAGTTCAAACGCAGATTTTTGTGGTGAGGACATAGAAGAGGTTTTCTTCTGATGACTCTTCCATGAAGACCATATTTGTACAAGTATCTCTTTATAGTGGAATAGTGTACCACAACTCCAGTGTCTGCCAGATCTTTTTTGAGGGATTGTGCAGTCAAACGTGGGTTTTGAATTGTTTTTCCCACAATCCTGCGAGCTGTTCTGTCTGATATTTTTCTTGGTCTTCCAGATCTTGCTTTAACTTCAACTGTTCCTGATGACTGCCATTTGTTAATTACATTCTGAACAGAGGATATTGACATCTGAAAATGTTTTGCTATCTTCTTATAGCCTTCTCCAGCTTTGTGAGCGTCAACTATTTTCAGTTTCAGATTTCTAGACAACTGCTTAAAAGAACCCATGGTGCTGATTGTTGGGGCAAGGTCAGATGAGTCTGGGCATTTAAAACCTTTGAGATTGACATCACCTGGTCTTCCCAGATGATGATTGAGAACAATACATGACACTGGCAGGTCTCAGCTTTGCAAAGGGGGCAGTGCATGCTATAAATTCTGCAGGGTGCCCAAAATGTGATGCCTTTTGGAGATTTTTCCATCTTTCCTTGGCTTCTTTATGCACATTAATACAAATTTTTACCTGGGGTGCCCAAACTTTTGATCCCCACTGTAAATGGTCATACACAGCTCTGCTCCTACAGAAACTGGTAGGATCAGATATAACTATGATCGTTGAATTTAAAGGGAAACTCTGGTGGATTTTGTTTTTTCTTCAACTCAACTGGTGCAAGAAAGTTAAACAGATTTGTAAATCACTTCTATTTAAAAATATTAACCCTTCTAGTACTTATCAGCTGCTGTATACTACAGAGCAATTTGTGAAATTCTTTCAAGCCTGGCAACAGTGCTCTCTGCTGACACCTCTGTCCATGTCAGGAACTGTTTTTGCAGGGGATGTTTTCTATGGGGATATGATTCTAATCTGGACAGTTCCTGACATGGACAGAGGTCTCAGCAGAGAGTACTGTTGTCAGACCGAAAAGAAATTCACAAATTTCTCTGTTTTATACAGCAGCTAATAAGAACTGGAATGATTAAGATTTTTTTTAAATAAAAGTAATTGACAAATCTGTTTAACCTTCAGGCACCAGTTGATTTGAAAACATTAGTTTTCTACTTGTTTCCACCAGAGTTCCCCTTTAACCTCTTAAGGAGGACCCCTCTTTGGCCCCACTGGTTTCCCAGATATGTGGATTTAAAGGAGTTATACGCCATAAGGTGATTTTAGTACATACCTGCCAGACAGTAATGGACATGCTTAGGAAGGATCCGTGCTTGTCTTTTGGCTAAATGGTTATGTTGTTAGATTACCATAGCGCTGTGGCTAGCTTTTGGTGTAATGGGTATTTCCTGTTGGATTTCGTTCCCTTAAACTTCAAGTCCCATGATTCCTTGTTTCTAAGTGTGAGGTCACTTTCCTCCCTCCAACACATCAGCACCTCCCCACCCCTCAATCCCCACCAATTGAAACACCTTTTCATTGCAATAGACCAGTGTTTGATGACATAGGTCCCTCCAGCTGTTGCAAAAACAGAATGATCTTCCTCCCACCCATTGGTCCCTCCACCCATTGAAGCAAATACAGGCTTCCTCTGATCACCTAACTAGTTTTGTAATGTTTTGGGCTGCATTGCAACCTGGGAAAATCTGAGACAACAGTAATTTTGTATGCTGAAAAATTCCAAGCTTTAAAAAGCTGTGTATCATACCATTCCCCTTTGCTTACATTGTGTGAGCTCCTGGCAGGAGAAAGTGGGCATTCCCCAGCAGGCACGACGTCAATGAAGCCTGCGAGAGCTGTACCTGGCCATGTTCCACACACACTTCCTGAGTTTGGTTTCCCACCAGGCCAGGAGGAGACAAAACTAATGGTTTGACTTGTGCAGGGAACAGAACAGAGCCACCTAGTGGCCATTTTTTCGATTACATTAAAAACATGTACAGGTTGAGAATTTTTACAGCAAATAATTAGCAAAGTGTCTTATAATTACATAAGCAACAATACAGTAAAAGTTTGGTTTGGTGACAGGTACTCTTTAAATATTAAACATTTTTTACTCCGAAGTATATTACAAATATTTTTCATATGAGAAAAGGAAAAATATATCACATTTTATGTTTTGTTTTATGAAAGTGCCCATTTAACATTGTTGGTAGATTCAATTAAATGACAACCAATCTTCTCTACAGAGTGAGGAAACGTTTACCAGACGAGAATAAAAAGAAGCCAATGAGAAGAGCTGGACCCAAAGAACCAAAGGTCTCCAAGGAAGAAACCTGCTGCCACCAGCCAGGACACTCTAAGACAATGTGCCCCAAGTGTGAGATTGTCACCTGCAGAAAATGTGACACTTTGCATGCAAACTCCCTGTTTGTGGCCCACAGTTTATTAGATCACTATGATTACTGAACATCATAGTGACATCAATTTCTGGTGAACACAAGACATAAAATCTTTTGGTTTAAAGGGACCTGTTATCACTTTCATGCTGCCTGAACGAGTCATCAGGGTGGTTCCTGGTGGCTTAGCCCCGTCCTACCAGCCTTGATTGACAGATATCTTCCTATACCCAAACAGGGAGATATCTATAAAGCAAGACTGACGGGCGGGGAGAAGCCACCAGGTACCACCCCTATGACTTTTGGTTCAGGCAGCATTAAAGTGATAACCTTTGTTATGATAAATATATAAAAATATTTTAAGATATGTATCTATGTAGCTGGATAGGTTTTGCATTAGTTTTCTTTGCCATATTTGATGTTTGTCCCCCTGAAGTATTCTCTTTCCTTATGCCAGTGTTTTCCAAACAGTGTGCCTCCAGCTGTTGCAAAACTTCAACTCCCAGCATGCCTGGACAGCCTTTGGCTGTCCAGGCATGCAGGGAGTTGTAGTTTTGAAACAGCTGGAGGCAGAGCTGGTGCAAGGATTCTTGCCATCCTAGGCAAAATGTAATTTTGCCACCCCCTTGACTCCGCCGATTGGCCCGCCCCACCTTACTACTGGGGTGACGCCCACTCTAACAAGCCCCCTCATGTAATTAGCTTATTACCGGGGTGACACACTAACAAACCTCCTCCTCATGCTGCTGGCTGAGCGAGTGGTTTGGCTGCTGGTTGTCAAGAGGGTGCTCTAGGTGGCTGCCTATTTTGCGTATAGGCAGAGCCGGCCCTGGCTTGAGGCACACTGTTTAGAAAAAACTTCTCTAGCCTGTATCCTACAAGGGATGCCAATGTAACAGCTGTACAGTGGCACTGGTGAATGAGGGGCCTAAGGGCCCCTATGTTTTTATAAGAACGCACCAGTATTAGGCTAGGTTTCCACACAGGTTTTTCTCTGGCAGTTTTTGAGCCAAAGCCAGAAGTGTATTCAGAAGGAATGGGAAATATAAAGGAAGGACTTACATTTCTTCTTCCTTCTGGATCCACTTCTGGCTTTGGCTCAAAAACTGCAGTGGCAGTTTTCCAAAAAACGCCAGAGAAAAACCTGTGTGGAAACCTAGTTAAAAACTGGAACTCTTTATTCATATAGCAGGACAGTAACGCTTATGCGTTTTGGATCATCCAAGAACTTGCCATGACTAAGGACTTTGGATGCCCGAAACGAGTCAGAATTACTATCCTGTTATATGA
The DNA here is from genome assembly GCF_029499605.1 of Hyla sarda. NCBI lineage: Eukaryota > Metazoa > Chordata > Amphibia > Anura > Hylidae > Hyla > Hyla sarda. The sequence continues at coordinate 87,566,456 of NC_079191.1, read as the reverse complement.
TTAGTAAAGAGTTCCAGCTTTATCCCATCACTGTCGCTGGACATTACTTTTCTGGACTTGTATTGCGGATTGGAGACGCTGCGGACCAGTCCGTGTGCAGGAGCGATCACAGGTGAAGGTGAGAGCTGTTGTGAGAATCTATTTGGATACTACTGATGCTATATCAGGTACATCATATAGGTCTGCATAGAAACCGTATAAACAGAATGGAAGGATATTTATCATTCATTTTTTTTTATTTATGACTTATATAAGCAAAATAAAAAATGGCTACAAAAGTGATTGTATGCTTACTGCAACTAACATTACCCAGAATACCTCACTGCATCCATCTGCTTGCCTTCTTTCTATTGTGCATTCTGCTGTAATTCCTTCCACAGGTAAGTGATGCACATGCAGGGAAGTATACACATAGGGGGGGATTCATCAATCTATATAGAGTAATTTTATAGATTCATCAATCTATATAGAGATATTTCCTGCGTTCTTTTTGTGCGTCTTTTTTTGGTGGAACTTCAGGTGTACCATAGAGCCATTTTTCCGGTAGACATGAATTTACTAACTGCGTCTTTTTTTTTTCTGCACAAAAAGAACGCAAATGTCATTTTTTTGCGCAAATATACACCAGCTCCGAGCACACGTACAAGTCTGCCTTATATTTTTTTCAAGAGCTGAGATGGGCTGGATTCTATTACTGCACATGATTCACAGAGACCCGTGCACAACTTTAGTAAATTTTGCGCAGCTAAATGACAAATACACGCAGCAGAAAGGGGTAAAAAAAAGCTCTACCATACACTGATGTTGATGAATCCCCCCCATAGACTCAAAAGGGGACTTAAGCCCCTGCCCTTTTATTGCACCTGCCCTATAATGCCCTTACTCCCTAGGGTGATGCAGGTCCAATTCAGCTGACATGACTGCTGGTGGTCCCTTACCTCATCAATTGTGTTGTGTTAACATATGTAAGGTTTTTACATACATTTTTTAATTAGAAGTGCCCTTCTTTTCTACTTAAGCCCCTGCCTCCAAAAATGTCTGTTCACGTCCCTGTGCAGATGCACCTAGATGCCCACATTAGGTAGAAGAGAACATATTCGTCAGGCCAGGGCACCTTTCGCCCCCGCTCCTTGGTCCAGCTCTGATGCCCACAGCAGGTGCTTTTGGCTGAGGACAGGGGGGTCTGTATAGCTGGACGAGTGGTCTGTAGATGTGCAGCCCCATACATAACATGCTGTGATGAATTGTGTATTGCCATACCTTTCTTTCTCAGCCAGCATTTAGGCAGGATTCAGGTGTTGCGTTGTGCAGATGGAAAGGCCACAAAGAACAAGCATGTAATAGTCAACTCTTATTTCATAGCGATCCTGAGTAATTCTGGAATAAGATGCAGATATATATGCAATAGCCCAGGGGGAGTGCAAGCTGACAGAGGCTGAGTGGGGTGTATAGGTGGATAAAGAAGGCCTTAGTCCTCAGATGTCACAGTCTGGCCCCAGTAGGGTTCACTCTAGTCATGGTGGCTGTAGTTCTTCCACCAGACCTCCCACAATTCTTGGGCTGGTAAAATGATGAGGGGGTTACACTAGGATGGTGAAAGTATTGTTTCCCAGAGACCCTCCGAGTCTGTAATTCTCCTGGTTGATGAAAGTTGGGGTTCCCTTGTTGGTAACCTGCAAGTAACTAGCCATAGACCGGGGTAACCTGCAAAAGATAACTCACTAGTCCAGAGCTGTGAGGCCCTTGTACAACTACACCTTCATTACTGATGGTTCCTAAAGTCTTAGTATCAGTTGCTTCTTTCATTTTCCTAGGCCTTTTTAAAAAGGGGTGAATTTTTTGAGCAAAACATATGACAACGCTTACACATTTTTATGAATTTTGCACATATATCACAGTGAAGTGCCACACATAAAAAAAGGCAGAGACAGAATGAATAACAAATAAAAACCAATTTTTATTAAATTAATAGCAATTAAATCATCCAGTGGAAAATCATAGAATCTAGGCTGTGGTCATACGGTGCAGTTTTGGGGCAGTTTTAGCCAAATCTAGGAACGGATCCCAAAGGGAAGTGAAGCTGTATGCCCTTCTTATTGGATTTATTCTCAATATGGGCAAATACTGCACTAAAACTACAAAATGTGAATACAGCCTTACTGCATTAAAAGTTTGAAGCAGAGGAAGACAATATAAAACCCTGATAGACCCCAAATGTGTCGATCGGCTAATCCCTGGTTCACTGCAGAGGCCACACTGGATGGAGCCCTTTTATTTCGGTATTTGGGGCCTGAAATATAAATACAGTAATAATACAATTTATTAAAACAATATATTTTAAGCAGTTTTACAAGAATATGTCCATTTTGAGAAAAAAATTGTAACAGTGCAATGCCATGACCTGAGAACAGTGCAATACTATGAACTTAGAACAGCACCACCCCATGAATTCATAACAGCACCATAAAGTCACCTGATAAAAATGCCATAAAGAGACTTTATAACAGCGCTACACTGTGCCTTGGTAACAGCGCCATACTGGAAACTCAGAACAATGCCATACCATGACCTAATAATAACGCTACACTATAACCTGATAACGCCATACAGAAAACTGATGGCAGCAACATATCAGGACTTGATAAAAATGCAATACCATACCATAATCTGACAGGAGCACTATTACGTCACCTGATAATAGTGCCATACCATAATCTGACAGGAGCACTATAACGTCACCTAATAATAGTGCCATACCATAATCTGACAGGAGCACTATAACGTCACCTGATAATAGTGCCATACCATAATCTGACAGGAGCACTATAACGTCACCTGATAATAGTGCCATACCATAATCTGACAGGAGCACTATAACGTCACCTGATAATAGTGCCATACCATAATCTGACAGGAGCACTATAACGTCACCTAATAATAGTGCCATACCATAATCTGACAGGAGCACTATAACGTCACCTAATAATAGTGCCATACCATAATCTGACAGGAGCACTGTAACGTCACCTAATAATAGTGCCATACCATAATCTGACAGGAGCACTGTAACGTCACCTAATAATAGTGCCATACCATAATCTGACAGGAGCACTATAACGTCACCTAATAATAGTGCCATACCATAATCTGACAGGAGCACTGTAACGTCACCTGATAATAGTGCCATACCATAATCTGACAGGAGCACTATAACGTCACCTAATAATAGTGCCATACCATAATCTGACAGGAGCACTATAACGTCACCTAATAATAGTGCCATACCATAATCTGACAGGAGCACTATAACGTCACCTAATAATAGTGCCATACCATAATCTGACAGGAGCACTATAACGTCACCTAATAATAGTGCCATACCATAATCTGACAGGAGCACTATAACGTCACCTAATAATAGTGCCATACCATAATCTGACAGGAGCACTATAACGTCACCTAATAATAGTGCCATACCATAATCTGACAGGAGCACTATAACGTCATCTGATAATAGTGCCATACCATAATCTGACAGGAGCACTATAACGTCACCTGATAATAGTGCCATACCATAATCTGACAGGAGCACTATAACGTCACCTGATAATAGTGCCATACCATAATCTGACAGGAGCACTATAACGTCACCTGATAATAGTGCCATACCATAATCTGACAGGAGCACTATAACGTCACCTAATAATAGTGCCATACCATAATCTGACAGGAGCACTGTAACGTCATCTGATAATAGTGCCATACCATAATCTGACAGGAGCACTATAACGTCACCTGATAATAGTGCCATACCATAATCCGACAGGAGCACTATAACGTCACCTGATAATAGTGCCATACCATAATCTGACAGGAGCACTATAACGTCACCTAATAATAGTGCCATACCATAATCTGACAGGAGCACTGTAACGTCATCTGATAATAGTGCCATACCATAATCTGACAGGAGCACTATAACGTCACCTGATAATAGTGCCATACCATAATCTGACAGGAGCACTATAACGTCACCTGATAATAGTGCCATACCATAATCTGACAGGAGCACTATAACGTCACCTAATAATAGTGCCATACCATAATCTGACAGGAGCACTATAACGTCACCTAATAATAGTGCCATACCATAATCTGACAGGAGCACTATAACGTCACCTGATAATAGTGCCATACCGTAATCTGACAGGAGCATTATAACGTCACCTAATAATAGTGCCATACCATAATCTGACAGGAGCACTATAACGTCATCTGATAATAGTGCCATACCATAATCTGACAGGAGCACTATAACGTCATCTGATAATAGTGCCATACCATAATCTGACAGGAGCATTATAACGTCACCTAATAATAGTGCCATACCATAATCTGACAGGAGCACTATAACGTCACCTGATAATAGTGCCATACCATAATCTGACAGGAGCACTATAACGTCACCTAATAATAGTGCCATACCATAATCTGACAGGAGCACTATAACGTCACCTGATAATAGTGCCATACCATAATCTGACAGGAGCACTATAACGTCATCTGATAATAGTGCCATGCAGTTAAGGGATAACAGCGCTATTCTGTGACTTGATGATAGCACTATACCATGCCCTGACAATAGTGCCATACCATGACCTGAATACAGCGCTATAAGATGACTGGATATCTTGTCCATACAGAGACAAGATAACAGAGCCGTACAGGGAACGGATATCAGCAACTAAGGTGACCTAATGACAGGGCCATACTGTGACCTGATAACAGCACCATAGAGTGAACTTATAAGAGTGCCAAATTGTGACACGGTAACAGTGCTATACAGTGACCTGGAAACATCATCATACAGTGACCAGATCAAAGCTGCATACCACTGCCATAATATGTCCTGATAAGAGCTCCATACAGTGACTATATAACAGTGCCAATGATGTAATAACAGACTCTTACCGTGACCGGACAACAGCGCTAAAAAGTGAACTGATAACAGTGCTATATCATTACCTGATTACAGCGCCGTCGTTTGACCAGCCAACTGCACCATATTGTGGTCTGATAACAGCACCATACCGTTACACAAGAACAGCGTGATACCATGACTTGATAACAGCGCCATACTGTGACCTAATGACAGCGCCACACCATGTCCTGATAAAACCACTATTCTGTGACCTTATAACAACTATACTGTGCCCTGGGAATAATTTAAAACACATGACCTGAAAACAGCGATATACCATGACCTGATAACAGCACCATACCATGACTTGATAACAGCACCATATCATGAACTGATAACAACGTGACTTGAAAATAGCGCCATGTAGTAAATAAACAACAGCGCTATACTGTAACAGTGCTATACTGTGCCTTGAAACAGTGCAATACCAGAGCTGTACAGGGAACTGATAAGAACGACATACTGTAACCTGATAACAGCACAATTCCATGGACTGAGAACAGCGCCATAAGTGACCAAAAACAACAACACAGAGTGACCATGTGGCCTACCAGGACCGGATAACTGCTCTATACTATGACCCGATAACAGTGTGTCCAGATAACTGCGCCATACAATGACCTATAACGTGATTTGATAACAGTTACTTACTGTGCATATCTGGTTGAGGGTAAAAAGACAGTGCAGAGCTTTCCATAGAGTAGTACTGTTTAGTAATAGTGAGTATAAAGTGTTGTGTTGGAGATCACATTGATAGATTTCCACAATGGTAATAATGTTATTTGTGGTCGTTGCTACCTGACTGATATGCGTACAACCCTAGTACTACCCTAACAACCGACTGTAACCAATAACCTATTAACCTCAACTAAGCAGTCTGAAGTGTGCCATAACTGCGGCGTAAAGAATATGCCTGGAAAAGAGGGCATACCCTGTGGTAAGTGTGATGAAATGAAAAGAAGGGGGGGTGGGTGGGAGCGAAGAACCCACAGCGTCATTGAAGGGGGGAGAGCCGTGGGTTTTATGGTCATCCCGCTCCTCCCACAATTACAGGCCAGCTGCGCAGGCCTTACCATTTGTGGTCGTTGCTACCTGACTGATATGCGTACAACCCTAGTACTACCCTAACAACCGACTGTAACCAATAACCTATTAACCTCAACTAAGCAGTCTGAAGTGTGCCATAACTGCGGCGTAAAGAATATGCCTGGAAAAGAGGGCAAAACCCGGATTTAAACAAACATTTGTTTATTGCAGATTACAACACAAGAGACTGGAATGCGCTAGCCATTTCTTTGCGAGGGTTAGGGATATACTGCATGTAGCATCCGCATTTCCAACATCCTAATTTCATGATTACGTGGGTTGGGACCCCGTGCTTAGAAGTGGCTGTAGCTGCGCCAATACGGAAGGAGTGACCGGATAATGAAGTCGGGACTCCTCCCAGCGACCTGACCGAAATGCGTAAATGTTTGATGAATTGAGAAGTAGTTAGCGGGTTGGATCTGAAATGGAGTAAAGGGTCGTCAGCTGATAGGTTAACACAGGCATTCAACAATTCACGGAGGACTGTGACAGGACACCATTTGTGCACGGTGGGGAAAACCGGACAATCACAGTTTGACCCGGAGACGAGGTCTTGGTCTGACTGAGGGACAGCTCGAAATGATCAGAGACATGTGACAGCTGACTGACCTTAGGAAAGGGCGCGTTAATGGTCCGAGCAGTACACTCACCCGGTCTGAGAAACCCATAATAGGCAAGGTACATGGCCGCTTTTAATGTGAGGCTATCACGAATACCCAATGGTGTGGAGTCTAACAAGTCGGACAACTGCCTGAACATGTTGCCTGTGATTGGTTGTCTGACTGGGCTGCGAGGGACTTCCTTCTCAAGGATGCCCTTCAGAGCGGACTTCACCAAGCGAGAAGAGAGTATAGAGTAACTACGGGTATTGGTCAAGGATAAATGGTGTTGGATACCGGCTAGATAACTCTTAATAGTATTGTGGGCTAAATGCAGTGTGGTATGGCAAAACCCGACATATGCTAATAGGAAGGGAACTGAAATCTTGTCGCCCTCGGCGTGCTTGGATCTGAATTTGGAAAATGAGTTCCACGCCGTACCATAAATTTTTCGCGTATTTGCGGACAAGGAATCACTGACCAAACGTTTGGCTATCCGAAGGTGCTGGTTCAGTTCATGACTAGTGAATGGAACAGGGGAACTTGCACCCCTATGGAATCGGCTTCTGGCATCACCTGAAAGAAATGTGACAGGTTGTTCCTAGATAAGGCATCTGCTGCAATATTCTGGACTCCTTCAATGTGAGCACATGTGAAAGTAAATGTATGTAGTAGGGACAGCCAAACTAACCGTCTAGCCAAGCTCATTTATCTATAACATAGCTGACCGTCTAACACCAGGACAGAGAGAGAGTATCCGAAGACGTGTCGGATGAGAATTGTATACGTGACTGGACCTAGACAAGTATGTGCCCGGTGACAAGTGCGAAACGTTATACAAGTACCTTAACAACCTAGAACACCCTGAAGAGCATCTTTAGGAACGAGACTACCCAGAGAAAGGAATGCACTGACAACGCAAGCAATCACAACCTGAAAACGTGTCAGGTTCATGAGGTGATTACTTGGACAACAATAAACAACTCTTTAAACCAGGACAGAGGGAAAGTATGCGAAGACGTGTCGGACGAGAATCGTATGCGTAACCGGGCCTAGACGAGTATGCGCCCGGTGACAAGTGCGAAACGCTATACGAGTACCATATCAACCTAGAACACCATGAAGTACATTTTTGGACATGACTACACAGAGAAAGGAGCGCATCGACAACGCAAGCAATCACAACCTGAAAGCGTGTCAGGTTCATGAGGTGATTACTTGGACAACAATAATCAACTCTTTAAACCAGGACAGAGGGAAAGTATCCGAAGACGTGTCGGACGAGAATCGTATGCGTAACCGGGCCTAGACGAGTATGCGCCCGGTGACAAGTGCGAAACGTTATACGAGTATCATATCAACCTAGAACACCATGAAGTACATTTTTGGGACATGACTACACAGAGAAAGGAGCGCATCGACAACGCAAGCAATCACAACCTGAAAGCGTGTCAGGTTCATGAGGTGATTACTTGGAGAACAATGTACGACACTTTAAACCAGAACAGAGGGAAAGTATCCGAAGACGTGTCGGACGAGAATCATATGCGTAACCGGGTCTAGACGAGTATGCGCCCGGTGACAAGTGCGAAACGTTATACGAGTACCATATCAACCTAGAACACCATGAAGTACATTTTTGGGACATAACTACACAGAGAAAGGAGCGCATCGACAACGCAAGCAATCACAACCTGAAAGCGTGTCAGGTTCATGAGGTGATTACTTGGAGAACAATGTACGACACTTTAAACCAGAACAGAGGGAAAGTATCCAAAGACGTTTCGGACAAGAATCGTATGCGTAACCGGGTCTAGACGAGTATGCTCCCGGTGACAAGTGCAAAACGTTATACGAGTACCATATCAACCTAGAACACCATGGAGTACATTTTTGGGACATGACTACACAGAGAAAGGAGCGCATCGACAACGCAAGCAATCACAACCTGAAAGCGTGTCAGGTTCATGAGGTGATTACTTGGACAACAATAAATAACTCTTTAAACCATGAGAGAGGGAAAGTATCCGAAGACGTGTCGGACGAGAATTGTATGCGTAACTGAGTCTAGATAAGTGTGTGCCCAGTGGTAAGTGCGAAAGTTTATACGAGTACCATGACAACCCATAACATCGTGAATTCCGTTTTTTGAGAACGTGACTATATCGTAAAAGAGGTGCACCGACAACACAAGTAAACACAACCTGAAGACGTGTCAGGTTCATGAGGTGATTACTTGGATAATAAAACAAATCTTATCACCTATGTGTGGCGTTATTGCTGTTCTGAAGGCGTGTCAGTAACAACCGTGCAACGTACTCCCTGCAGGCGTGGCAGGCATGATGGGTATACATCACCTATGTGTGGCGTTATTGCTGTTCTGACGGCGTGTCAGTAACAACTGTGCAACGTACCCCTGCAGGCGTGGCAGGCATGATGGGTATACATCACCTATGTGTGGTGTTATTGCTGTTCTGAAGGCGTGTCAGTCATAACAATTATGCGACGTACCCTTTCTGAACCGGGCCTAGACGAGTATGCGCCCGGTGACAAGTGCGAAACGTTATACGAGTATCATATCAACCTAGAACACCATGAAGTACATTTTTGGGACATGACTACACAGAGAAAGGAGCGCATCGACAACGCAAGCAATCACAACCTGAAAGCGTGTCAGGTTCATGAGGTGATTACTTGGAGAACAATGTACGACACTTTAAACCAGAACAGAGGGAAAGTATCCGAAGACGTGTCGGACGAGAATCATATGCGTAACCGGGTCTAGACGAGTATGCGCCCGGTGACAAGTGCGAAACGTTATACGAGTACCATATCAACCTAGAACACCATGAAGTACATTTTTGGGACATAACTACACAGAGAAAGGAGCGCATCGACAACGCAAGCAATCACAACCTGAAAGCGTGTCAGGTTCATGAGGTGATTACTTGGAGAACAATGTACGACACTTTAAACCAGAACAGAGGGAAAGTATCCAAAGACGTTTCGGACAAGAATCGTATGCGTAACCGGGTCTAGACGAGTATGCTCCCGGTGACAAGTGCAAAACGTTATACGAGTACCATATCAACCTAGAACACCATGGAGTACATTTTTGGGACATGACTACACAGAGAAAGGAGCGCATCGACAACGCAAGCAATCACAACCTGAAAGCGTGTCAGGTTCATGAGGTGATTACTTGGACAACAATAAATAACTCTTTAAACCATGAGAGAGGGAAAGTATCCGAAGACGTGTCGGACGAGAATTGTATGCGTAACTGAGTCTAGATAAGTGTGTGCCCAGTGGTAAGTGCGAAAGTTTATACGAGTACCATGACAACCCATAACATCGTGAATTCCGTTTTTTGAGAACGTGACTATATCGTAAAAGAGGTGCACCGACAACACAAGTAAACACAACCTGAAGACGTGTCAGGTTCATGAGGTGATTACTTGGATAATAAAACAAATCTTATCACCTATGTGTGGCGTTATTGCTGTTCTGAAGGCGTGTCAGTAACAACCGTGCAACGTACTCCCTGCAGGCGTGGCAGGCATGATGGGTATACATCACCTATGTGTGGCGTTATTGCTGTTCTGACGGCGTGTCAGTAACAACTGTGCAACGTACCCCTGCAGGCGTGGCAGGCATGATGGGTATACATCACCTATGTGTGGTGTTATTGCTGTTCTGAAGGCGTGTCAGTCATAACAATTATGCGACGTACCCTTTCTGAAACATGACAGGCTTAACAGGTAAATACCACCTATGCGTAATGTCAGTGTCGTTCAGAAGGCATGTCAGTACCAACGATAATGAAACATACCCCGTCTGCAACGGTTTACTGGGTAAGCCCCGCCTGTGCGTCGTGTAATTGTCGTTCTGAATATGTGTCAGCAGCGACAACTGCTATGTATCACCCTGCCTATATAAAGATGCGTGCAGAACGACTACGTGTGAAACTGTCGTGAACCGCTATGCATGGCTGTACCACCAACTTGATGAACCTATACTCGGGCCAACCATATACGCGTATAGACCACCAGTGAACGCCTGAAGCTAACCACGACCTGATGGCAGAGAATATGCCGGCAAGTAGTAACTATTATGACCACATACCTGCGTACGGGGCCACACCCCATGTGCTGTATGAGCATGTGTGCTGCACAAAACTGCGGGCGTACGAAATTCACAAATAGCGCAAGTGCATGTACAGAACACATGCCACGAGTGCACACGCAGCCTGATTCCCGCGTGCACCCGAGTAATATAACCCTACAAACACGCGTGATACAAGTCCTGCGAGCGGGTGTGCAGCACAATCCTTATGAGTGCATATTCAGTAGTAATCCTACGAGCGTGGGCCATGTAATACTATAAACGTGCGTACAGTGTGACACGTATGAGTGTGTACATAGTATGATTCCTATGAGTGTGTACAACATGACTCCTACAAGAGCGTGTGTAGTATGAACCCTGCAAGCGAGTACAAGCGTGTATACCACGTAAACCTACGAGCAAGTGTACAGTATGGATGCTACATTGGTATGCACCGCATGAACTTTATGAATTATGCGAGCAAGTGAACCGTATAAATGCTACCGGCGAATGTACTGCATAATCCTAACGCGTGTAAAGTAAGAATCCAACAAGCGTGTGTACAGGATATCCTACCAGTGTGTACTGTGTACGGCATGAATCTTATAAGTGTGTACGCAGCATAATGCTACAAGTATGTACAAGCGTGTGTATAGAGTAAATGCTACAAGCATGCACCCCACAAATATGCTCAAGCGTGAGTGCAGTATGAATGCTACAAGCAAGCGTACAGCATGAATCCTAAGGGTGAATGTACAATATAATCCTACAAGCGAGTGTACAGTATGAAACCTGTAGGCAAGTAAACGGCATAAACTCTACAAGTGTGTACTGTATGAATCTTACAAGCATGTGTGCAGTATAAACCTTACAAAGGGGGTGTACAGTATGACCCTAAAAGCGTGTGTACGGTATAAAACTACAAGCGCGTAGAGAACGAATGAACCCTATAAGCGCGTGTAGCGTATAAATGTTACCGGCATGAATCCTACCAACGTGCATGGGTACCAGGATGTGTACAGCATGAACCCTACGGCATGATTCCTATAAGTGAGAATCGTAGCTCCACAACAGCTGGAGGCACACCGCCCGGAAACACAGAAGTATAAATATAAAATAAATGAAAAGAAAACTGTGAGGAAGTTAGTTAAGAGACAAAGGTTGGAGGTGAGCACAGCTGTTGGTGTAGCGTGCCTTAGACTGACCAGATTGGCAGCTGTGGGGGTGAAGCATAAGCCCACAGGGTGGGGCGGAGCGGTGAGTCCGATTGAGTGTAAAGGTGTGCGAGTCTCAGTATACCGGAGACACATATAGATCCTCCCAGCGGCACAGAACTACAAAATGTGATAATGATATATATGTGCAGGAGGCTGTTCACATAGAGCGGCAATGTTATACATGTGCAGGAGACTGTTTACATAGTGCGGAAATGATAAAATATGCAGGAGACTGTTCACATAGTGCGGTAATGATATGCATGTGCAGGAGACTGTTCATACAGTGCGGTAATGATATGCATGTACAAGAAGCCTATCACATAGTGCGGTAATGATATGCATGTGCAGGAGACTGTTCACACAGTGCAGCAATCATATACATGTGCAAGAGGCCTAACACATAGTGCGGTAATGATATGCATGTGCAGGAGACTGTTCACACAGTGCGGTAATGATATGCATGTGCAGGAGACTGTTCACACAGTGCAGCAATCATATACATGTGCAAGAGGCCTAACACATAGTGTGGTAATGATATGCATGTGCAGGAGACTGTTCACACAGTGCGGTAATGATATGCATGTGCAAGAAGCCTAACACATGGTGCGGTAATGATATGCATGTGCAGGAGACTGTTCACACAGTGCGGTAATGATATACATGTGCAAGAAGCCTATCACACAGTGCGGTAATGATATGCATGTGCAGGAGACTGATCACACAATGCAGTAATCATATACATGCGCAGCAAGCCGTTCACATAGTGCGGTAATGATATGCACGTGCAGGAGGCTGTTCACATAACAAAGTAATCGTATACATGCGCGGCAAGCCGTTCACATGGCGCGGTAATGATATGCACGTGCAGGAGGCTGTTCGCATAACAAAGTAAACATATACATGCGCAGCAAGCCGTAAGTAATCATATACAGCCGAATGCCGATATGTAATACAATAACCTGGGGCCGGGCTGACCAAGGGTTTCCCTGAACTCCGGCTCACCTCCGGAGTCCGGGAACAGCCAGCGTTACCCCCGGTCAGCCACGGCCACTTACCACCACCATGCCGGCTGAAGCGACCTTCCAGTCAGCTGACTCGTGCAGTCAGCTGACCGGTGGGAACGTGACTCCACCTCCTGCCGACATCACGTGACAAACCCTCAAGCGAAGAACCCACAGCGTCATTGAAGGGGGGAGAGCCGTGGGTTTTATGGTCATCCCGCTCCTCCCACAATTACAGGCCAGCTGCGCAGGCCTTACCATATATACAACACTATGATAATACAATCCTATACAATAATACAGTATATAAATATAATCCACAACATATAATATGGATGCAGCATCTTTTCTTCTTCCTCGTGCTCCCGCTCCATAGTTTTCTCTTTTCACATAGAGGGACATTTATCAATGTTTGCTTATGTATTCTTTTTTTTAGTAATTTTTTCCTTACTTTTTTTTTTTTGCTTATGTGTGACTTATTTATCAACTGGTTTCAGCCTGTTGATAATTTTCTTTCACGTAAGCAATTTTTCCTTTTTTACTTTGGTAGTAACTTTTTCTGCTCCATGTTTGAGCTGGAGTAAATTTAGTCAATTTTTAACCCTGTCAATAAATACCTGACTACCCGTAGTCCATTTTAAAATTATTACTACGTAGTTAATTTTTGGAAAACGTGCTTTTCTCGCTTTCCAGTCAAAATGTCGCACGAAAAATCGCGTAGTCGCAGTTGCGACAATTTTGTGACAATTATAGTAAAGAAAACCTGACTAAACCCGTTGATAAATGTCCATAATAGTTCTTAAAGAGTACCTGTCACCAAACTAAACTTTTAATATATTGTTCCTTATGTAATTAAAAGACACTTGGCTATTTACTTGCTGTTAAAATTCTTTACTAGGTGGCTCTGTTCTGTTCCTTGCGCAAGTCAAACTGTTAGTTTGGTCTCCTCCCGACCTGGCAGGAGACCAAACTCCAAAAAGTGTGTGTGGGGCATGGCGAGGCACAGCTCTCAGAGGCTTCAGTGACTTTGCGCCTACTGGGGAACGCTCACTTTCTGCTGCCAGGAGCTCACTCAATGTGAGCAAGGGGAAAGGTATGCGTCATTAAAGGCGGGGGGTGGCATGGAGTAGTGAGCCCCCCAGGGAACCAAAGCCAATCAGATTCCATGCCTCATATACACAACCGGACAGATACAATAATGTATTTCTCCATAGGACTTTGTGAGATTAGTGATCAGCAGTAACATGGATGTAGATTATTATAATGTCATGTGCATTTACCATGGGGACAGAATGGAGGAATCAATAACATTCACCATCAGTGATTCCACCACCTATATTACTAGGAGAACCAGCAGTCATAGATATTTGTCTCACCATTATACTGAGAGAAGTAAAATAAAAACTGATGAACCAGTCAGCCAGACAAACATCACCTGTGATGGGGAAGAACACAGGAATCAGATAGATAAATGCCAATTAAAGGAGTTTTTCAGGAATAGTAAGACAAAGCTAATTTCTTCCAACAACAGCACCACCCTGTCCTTGGCTCCATTTACTTTAATGGAACTGAGATGCAAAACCACAAACAACATGAGGACAAGGTGTGGTGCTGTTTTTTGAAGGAATCAGCTATGATTTTCTATTCCTGGGTAACCACTATAAGGCCAACCTGAGGGGACAGGAACAATAAGTTAATAAGTTACTGGATATTAACAAGATGGAACCCAGCCACACCCAAACTTATCTGAAACCTTTTCCTTGCAGCGCCCCTAGAGGCAGAAATGCAAATTGCTTTTCTTTAAAAATTGCATTGTATTCGTCACGTCTGGGCAGGGAAGGCATGCACACTATTCTCACCCACTTCCCTGTCCCTGCCTACTTACGTACCTGCTCTAGACGACCACGATGACCGTCCCTTCCTAAATATGTGAGGGACAGTCCAAAGGTCAAAACAATAAACTAAAAAACAGACAAAAGTTCGGGAAAGGCTGGAGGTACACAACTAACAGAAAACAAACCTAAACACGCACACACAAAAATACATAGTCAGTCAGAGGGCCGAGTCTAAACTTGGAGAGCACGAAGTACAGTAACAGTATCAAATGGAAGTCAAAAGCCAAGCCAAAAGTCACAAAACCAGAATAAACAGAATGAGTACAGAGATTTCTAGATCAGTTACTAAGAACTATCACAAGCAGTGAAGGACTGAAAAGGCCCTCCTTATATATGCCTGAGCTGCAACCAGGACGACACTAATTGGCTCAGCAAGCTTAACCACACCCAGGAGCACAGAGGCGTCATCCCAGCATCCAAAACAAACAAACAAACAATAGGGCTAGAAATCATTAACCCTATGGGTTCTGGCAGAACCAGTCATCACAGTATTGTGATTGTAATCCAGGATTTGTTTGTTTTTATGTGGGATTGTAGAAATTACAAATATTTTCACATGTATTTCATGGAGATCAAAATGTTATATATTTTGATTACCATGTAATAAACAGATTATTTATCAATATAAAAAAATTTCAATTTTTTGGGTCAAAAACAAAAAAGGGCTATTAACCCCTTAAGGACTCAGGGTTTTTCCGTTTTTGCACTTTCGTTTTTTCCTCCTTACCTTTTAAAAATCATAACCCTTTCAATTTTCCACCTAAAAATCCATATTATGGCTTATTTTTTGCGTCGCCAATTCTACTTTGCAGTGACATTAGTCATTTTACCCAAAAATGCACAGCGACACGGAAAAAAAAATCATTGTGCGACAAAATCGAAAAAAAAAACGCCATTTTGTAACTTTTGGGGGCTTTCGTTTCTACGCAGTGCATATTTCGGTAAAAATTACACCTTATCATTATTCTGTAGGTCCATACGGTTAAAATGATACCCTACTTATATAGGTTTGATTTTGTCGCACTTCTGGAAAAAATCATAACTACATGCAGGAAAATTTATACGTTTAAAAATGTCATCTTCTGACCCCTATAACTTTTTTATTTTTCCACGTATGGGGTGGTATGAGGACTCATTTTTTGCGCCGTGATCTGAAGTTTTTATCGGTATGATTTTTGTTTTGATCAGACTTTTTGATCACTTTTTATTCATTTTTTAATGATATAAAAAGTGACCAAAATACTCTTTTTTGGACTTTGGAATTTTTTTGCGCGTACGCCATTGACCGTACGGCTTAATTAATGATATATTTTTATAGTTCGGACATTTACGCACGCGGCGATACCCCATATGTTTATTTTTTTTACACTGTTTTATTTTTTTTATGGGAAAAGGGGGGTGATTCAAACTTTTATTAGGGAAGGGGTTAAATGACCTTTATTAACACTTTTTTTTTACATTTTTTTTGCAGTGTTATAGGTCCCATAGGGACCTATAACACTGCACACACTGATCTCTAATGCTGATCACTGGCGTGCATTAACACGCCTGTGATCAGCATTATCGGCGCTTGACTGCTCCTGCCTGGATCTCAGGCACGGAGCAGTCATTCGTCGATCGGACACCGGGGAGGCAGGTAAGAGCCCTCCCGGTGTCCGATCAGCTGTTCGGGACGCCGCGATTTCACCGCGGCGGTCCCGAACAGCCCGACTGAGCAGCCGGGTCACTTTCACTTTCATTTTAGAAGCGGCGGTCAGCTTTGACTGCCGCTTCTAAAGGGTTAATACCGCACATCGCCGCGATCGGCGATGTGTGGTATTAGCCGCGGGTCCCGGCCGTTGATTAGCGCCGGGACCGACGCGATATGATGCGGGATCGCGGCGCGATCCCGCTTCATATCGCGGGAGCTGGCGCAGGACGTAAATATACGTCCTGCGTCGTTAAGGGGTTAAAAAAAAAAAAAATCCCAATTTTTCATTTTTTTTTTTTTTCACCAGGCCTTCCCATCTCTACCGAGGACAAGAAAGGCAGTGTTTTTGGAAGAAGACAGATTCTAATTCTGGATAACACCTTTGGACAGCAAGCTGGAAAGTGACCGGGGCTGTCCTATAACAAACATCTACAATGGAACTGGTGGGAAGTCATGTGGAGGTAGATGTCCAGGCAGATAACCAGTGCACCAGAGAGAAAACTGTGTAATTTATTAAAGAATTCAATAATATATATTCCAGTATAGCAGCAGAGCAGCTAATGAATACCTATTATTCTGCACTGCAGCAAATACAACATATCTGTATTGTACAGTGGGGCAAAAAAGTGTTTAGTCAGCCACCAATTGTGCAAGTTCTCCCACTTAAGATGAGAGAAGCCTGTAATTTTCATCATAGGGTATACATCAACTATGAGAGACATAATGAGAAAAAAAATCCATAAAATCACAGTCTTATTTTTAAAGAATTTATTTGCAAATTATGGTGGAAAATAAGTATTTGGTCATCTACAAACAAGCAAGATCTCTGGCTCTCACAGACCTGTAACAACTTCTTTAACCCCTTAAGGACCCAGCCATTTTACACCTTAGGACCCAGCCATTTTTTGCACATCTGACCACTGTCACTTTAAACATTAATAACTCTGGAATGCTTTTAGTTATCATTCTGATTCCGAGATTGTTTTTTCGTGACATATTCTACTTTAACTTAGTGGTAACATTTTTTGGTAACTTGCATCCTTTCTTGGTGAAAAATCCCAAAATTTGATGAAAAATTTAGCATTTTTCTAACTTTGAAGCTATCTGCTTGTAAGGAAAATGGATATTCCAAATACATTTTTTTTTAATTCACATATACAATATGTCTACTTTATGTTTGCATCATAAAATTGACGAGTTTTTACTTTTGGAAGACACCAGAGGGCTTCAAAGTTCAGCAGCAATTTTCCAATTTTTCACAAAATTTCCAAACTCACTATTTTTCAGGGACCAGTTCAGGTTTGAAGTGGATTTGAAGGGTCCTCATCTTAGAAATACCCCACAAATGACCCCATTATAAAAACTGCACCCCCAAAGTATTCAAAATGACATTCAGTCAGCGTTTTAACCCTTTAGGTGTTTCACAGGAATAGCAGCAAAGTGAAGGAGAAAATTCACAATCTTCATTTTTTACACTTTTATTTATACTTGTATTTGTAGCCCAATTTCTCTCGAGTAAGCACATACCTCATATGTCTATGTAAAGTGTTCGGCGGGCGCAGTAGAGGGCTCAGAAGCAAAGGAGCGACAAGGGGATTTTGGAGAGTACGTTTTTCTGAAATGGTTTTTGGGGGGCATATTGCATTTAGGAAGCCCCTATGGTGCCAGAACAGCAAAATAACCCCACATGGCATACCATTTTGGAAACTAGACCCCTTGAGGAACGTAACAAGGAATTAAGTGAGCCTTAATACCCCACAGGGGTTTCACGACTTTTCCATATGTAAATTTTTTTTATTTTTTTTCCACTAAAATGTGTGTTTCCCCCCCAAATTTCACATTTTTGCAAGGGTTAATAGCAGTAAATACCCCACAAAATTTGTAACCCCATCTCTTCTGAGTATGGAGGTACCCCATAAGTTCCTCTGAAGTGCACTACGGGCGAACTACAATGCTCAGAAGAGAAGGAGTAATATTTTGCTTTTTGAGAGCAAATTTTGCTAGGGGGGCATGTCGCATTTAGGAAGCCCCTATGGTGCCAGAACAACAAAATAACCCCACATGGCATACCATTTTGGAAACTAGACCCCTTGAGGAATGTAACAATGAATTAAGTGAGCCTCAATACCCCACAGGGGTTTCACGACTTTTCCATATGTAAAATTTTTGTATTTTTTTTTCACTAAAATGTGTGTTTCCCCCCAAATTTCATATTTTTGCAAGGGTTAATAGCAGAAAATACCCCCCAAAATTTGTAACCCCATCTATTCTGAGTATGGAGGTACCCCATAAGTTCCCCTTAAGTGCACTACGGGCGAACTACAATGCTCAGAAGAGAAGGAGTAATATTTGGCTTTTTGAGAGCAAATTTTGCTAGGGGGGCATGTCGCATTTAGGAAGCCCCTATAGTGCCAGAACAACAAAATAACCCCACATGGCATACCATTTTGGAAACTAGACCCCTTGAGGAACGTAACAAGGAATTAAGTGAGCCTTAATACCCCACAGGGGTTTCACGACTTTTCCATATGTAAATTTTTTTTCCACTAAAATGTGTGTTTCCCCCCAAATTTCACATTTTTGCAAGGGTTAATAGCAGAAAATACCCCCCAAAATGTGTAACCCCATCTCTTCTGAGTATGGAGGTACCCCATAAGTTCCCCTGAAGTGCACTACGGGCGAACTACAATGCTCAGAAGAGAAGGAGTAATATTTGGCTTTTTGAGAGCAAATTTTGCTAGGGGGGCATGTCGCATTTAGGAAGCCTCTATGGTGCCAGAACAGCAAAATAACCCCACATGGCATACAATTTTGGAAATTAGACCCCTTGAGGAACGCAACAAGGAATTAAGTGAGCCTTTATACCCCACAGGGGTTTCACGACTTTTCCATATGTAAAAAAAAATGTTTTCACTAAAATGTGTTTCCCCCCCATATTTCACATTTTTGCAAGGGTTAATAGCAGAAAATTCCCCCCTAAAATTTGTAACCCCATCTCTTCTGAGTATGGAGGTACCCCATAAGTGGACGTCAAGTGCACTGCAGGAGTGCCACAATGCTCAGAAGAGAAGGAGTCACATTTACAAACTTTGCTGAAATGGGGGGGGGGGGGCATGTTGCATTTGGGAAGCCCCTATGGTGCCAGGACAGCAAAAAAAAAAAACCACATGGCATCACATTTTGGAAACTAGACCCCTTGAGGAACGTAACAAGGGGTAAAGTAAGCCTTAATACCCCACAGGGGTTTTACGACTTTTGAATATGTAAAATAAAAAAATAAAAATTTCACTAAAATGTGGGTTTTCCCCCAAATTTTACATTTTTACAAGGGTTAATAGCAGAAAAGACACCACAAAATTTGTAAATACATTTCTTTGGAATATGGACATACCTTAATTTTTTATGATTTTCGCTCCGCGGGTGCACACCAGGTCTTGGAGTGGGAAGTCAGTCAGGGGCCTTGAGCTTATTATAGCAGCCAGGATGTGGGATCCCCCTCAAGGAGCATTAATGGGGGGGAGCACTGAGCCCTAAAATAGGGGAACACTATGGGGGACAACGGGCCGTAACTGTGGTAGACAGGTGGGGTACAGAGGCCCGTAATATGGGGTACAGTGGGCCAGAAAACTATAAATCGTAAAATAATAAAACAGGATATGTTCCCAGAATGATGACCCAGAGAATAGCCAAAACTAAAAAAAATATGCCCGCCCCAAACCCTATGCTCTGAGTCATCATTCTGGGAATGTGATGTGTGTGGCCGTCCCTAACCTGTTGCCTCAAATGCGCACCCCGCTCAGGTGGAGAGAGAGCGCTGCGCATTTGAGGCAACATAAAAAGTCCCCGATGATAGTGACTCAGTGACCTATGACCCATTTTTGAAAAAATACCCCCAGAGGTCTTATCAGTTTTTTTTTTTTCAGTTTTTTTGGGGCAATTTAGTGATTTATGGGGGTTATATTTTGGAATGTACTCTGGACTTGGTACATTGGTCAAATTATGGAAAATTCTAATGAAAAGGAAAAATTTAGGGCTCCATGGAAGTGTGATACTTCCTGAAGCAGCCTATGCAGAGGCCCGGATTATCTGGGCAAGGGTCACATTGGTACCTGGTGTCCCTCCGAATCCCCCTCTTGTAACACACTCTGCATTTTTTCTGGGATCGCCCCTTCTTTCCACTGTGGGGGATCTCACCTGGAAAGTGTTGGCCTGGGACGATCCTGGCGCCTATAACTCCAGACCCTTGGGAAGTCCGGCCTGCTCTTTCCCGGTCAGCAAAGATCAGGAACCTTAGGACTTCTTCTTGGTACTGGAGGTATGTCCCTGTGTTGCCAGCGTACTGGGATAGTACAAAAGCGTTGTACATGGCAACCTGTACCAAGTAGACCGCAACTTTTTTGTACCATGCCCGTGTTTTCCGCATGGCGTTATATGGCTTGAGTACTTGATCAGAGAGATCAACTCCCCCCATATACCGATTGTAGTCCAGAATACAATCGGGCTTGAGGACCGGTCCCGCGGTACCTCGCACAGGGACAGGGGTGCTGCCATTCCCATGAATAGTGGTGAGTATAAGGACATCCCTCTTATCCTTATACCTGACCAACAACAGGTTATCATGGGTCAGGGCACGGGACTCACCCTTGGGGATAGGCGTCTTAACAAAATGTAGAGGGAGGCCTCTCTGATTCTTCCGCACTGCCCCACAAGCAGACGTGGATCTGGCGGAAAGGGATTTGAACAGAGGGATGCTGGTATAAAAGTTGTTGTGTGGAAACCCTTATCCAGCAATGGGTGCATAAGGTCCCAAACAATTTTCCCGCTAACACCCAGAGTGGGGGAACAATCTGGGGGTTCAATACGGGAATCTCGTCCCTCATATACTCTAAACCTGCAAGTGTACCCAGAGGTACTCTTGCAAAGTTTATAGAGCTTCACGCCATACCGCGCCCGCTTTGAGGGAATATACTGGCGGAAGATGAGTCTCCCCTTAAAACTGATGAGAGACTCATCTACCGAGAGGTCCCTGAGCGGTACGTAGGCCTCCAAAAATTTGGCCCCAAAGTGATCGATGACCGGCCTCACTTTGTAAAGCCGGTCATGGGCGGGATCACCTCGGGGCGGACATGCCGCATTATCTGCATAATGCAGGCATTTCCGAATCGCCTCGTATCGCTTCCGTGTCATTGCCATACTGTAAAGCGGGGTCTGATAGAGGACGTCCCCGCTCCAGTAATGACGGACACTTGTTTTTTTGTCCAGGCCCATATGCAGCGTGAGGCCCCAAAATGTCCTCATTTCCGCTGCATCAATGGCGCGCCATTCATTGGACCTGGCCAAAAAGGAATCGGGGTGGTGGGCAATGAACTGCTGGGCGTACAAGTTCGTTTGCTCCACCATTAGATTGACCAGGCTGTCACTGAAAAAAAAATTTAAAAAGTCCAGATCAGTGAACCCAGCCGTGTCAATCCGGATTCCTGAGTCGCCAACATACTCAGGAATCCGTGGCTGATAACCCTCTGGGGGGCTCCAGACAGGGTCAGCGGAAGAGGGCTCCGCTGCACTTGTCTGGGGGGCCGGACTCCTATTACGAGCGGCATTGCCACTCGTACTAGTGTCGGCCACTGGGTCACTCTCATGGGGGGTGCGTGGCCTCGCCTGGCGGTGTCTCCGCCGCCGTACAGGGGACTCATCATCACTACTAGATGATGAGGAGGGCGATGAAGAACACAAAAAAGTTGGATCTTCATCGTCCTCACTGGCAGATTCGGAGTCAGAGGCTAAAAAAGCGTAAGCCTCCGCTAGCGAAAATGCCCGGCGGGCCATCGCCTTTTTTCTATGTTGGCGGGAGGGGGGGGGGGGGGTCAGTGGCGGGGGGGAGGGGGTGTGTGCGGGGATGGGGCGGGGAAGTATGTACTGTGTGGTGCTTGGTGTAAAAAGTGTAATAACAGTAATATAAAAAAAAAAGCTGTGGCCAAAAAAAAAAAAATGGGGTGGCGCACGCAGCTACCTGAACCCCTAATAGGACCCGGGGTCAGGGATCAGACCCTAATAGGACACTTGGGGACCTATTAGGGGGTCAGGGGGGGGGGTACTTTTTTA
The DNA here is from genome assembly GCF_029499605.1 of Hyla sarda. Lineage (NCBI taxonomy): Eukaryota > Metazoa > Chordata > Amphibia > Anura > Hylidae > Hyla > Hyla sarda. The sequence continues at coordinate 87,543,781 of NC_079191.1, read as the reverse complement.
TAAACTTTTATTACACTGTGTAACTTATTTGCTCCTACCTGTCCCTGCACTCATCTTTCCCTATTCTACAGCTCCTGAAGGGCTCCGGAGCTCTGAGGGGGGATCAACGGTCCTTTTCCTGCTGCTGCACCCGCTGACTGAATGAAAACAGCGGGTCCAGCAGCGGGAAGGGACCGTTAACCCCTCCTCTGCCGCTCTGCTATTGGCTGGACGATCGCCAGCCAATAGCAGCGTTGCTGGGGCGGTGACAGTATTGTCACCGCCCCCAGCAACTGCAGGTGATTGGCGGTGTAATTGTACACCGCCGATCAGCATTTATTTCCAGGTCATCGGGTCAGAAGTGACCCGAATGACCCAAATCGCCGAAGATCGCTTGAGTGATTTCGCAAGCGATCTCCGGCGATCGCCGACATGCGGGGGTCCCGGGACCCCCCTCGGCATTTGCACGGCATGCCTGCTGAAGGATATCAGCAGACATGCCGTTCCGATCTCTGCCCGGCGCACGGCAGGGATCGGAAAACGCCAGGACGTACGGGGACGTCCTGGGTCCTTAAAGCCCAGGGTGCGGGGACGTCCCCGTACGTCCTGGGTCCTTAAGAGGTTAAAAGTCTCCTCTGTCCTCCACTTGTTACCTGTATTAATGGCACCTGTTTGAGCTTGTTATCAGTATATGAGACACCTGTCCACAACCTCAAACAGTCACACTCCAAAAGACAAAATAGCTGTCGAAGGCCACCAGAAACAAAATTGTAGACCTGCACCAGGCTGGGAAGACTGAATCTGCATTAGGCAAGCAGCTTGGTGTAAAGAAAACAACTATAGGAGCAATTATTAGAAAATGGAAGACCTACAAGACCACTGATAATCTCCCTCAATCTGGGGCTCCACACATGATTTTACTCCCGTGGTGTCAAAATGATCACAAGAACGTTAAGCAAAAATCCCAGAGTCACACAGGGGGACCTAGTGAATGACCTGCAGAGAGCTGGGACCAAAGTAAAGGTTATCAATAGTAACACACTACGCCGCCAGGGACTCAAATCATGCCATGCCAGACGTGTCCCCCTGCTTAAGTCAGTACCGGGCCTGTTTGAAGTTTGCTAGAGAGCATTTGGATGATTCAGAAGAGGATTGGAACAATGTCATATGGTCAGATGAAATCAAAAGTAGAACTTTTTTGGTAAAAACTCAACTCGTCGTGTTTAGAGGAGAATGAATACTGAGTTGCATCCAAAGAACACCATACCTACTGTGAAGCATGGGGGTGAAAATATAATGTCTTGGGGCAGTTTTTCTGCTAAAGGACCAGGACGACTGATCCGTGTAAAGGAAAGAATGAATGGGGCCATGTATCGTGAGATTTTGAGATAAAACCTCCTTCCATCAGAAAGGGCATTAAAGATGAAATGTGGCTGACAATGATCACAAACACACCTCCCGGGCAACGGAGTGGCTTCGTAAGAAGCATTTCAAGGTCCTGGAGTGGCCTAGCCAGTCTCCAGATCTCAATCCCATAGAAAACCTTAGGAGGGAGTTGAAAGTCCATGTTGCCCAGCGACAGCCCCAAAACATCATTGCTCTAGAGGAGATCTGCATGGAGGAATGGGCCAAAATACCAGCAACAGTGTGTGAAAACCTTGTGAAGACTTACAGAAAACGTTTAACCTCTTTCATTGCCAACAAAAGGTATATTACAAAGTATTGAGATGAACTCTTGTTATTGACCAAATACTTATTTTCCACTAAGGATGTTCCGATACCATTTTTTTTAAGACCGAGTAAGAGTACCGATACTTTAATTCTAGTACTCTAGTACTTCGAGTACTTTTATTTTAAAGGGAATCTGACACCAGGGTGACCCGGTCTCTGGCGCTGCTTTCCGTATGATATGTGGGTTCCTTGTTGTGCGCAATGGAGGCAGCTGCTGTAATATTAGCCAAGATTTCTCTTTTCTCCATTGGGCAGAAAAAATTTGCATTGGCCGCGAGACCGATGACCATATGGTGAGCAGCGGTAGAAACCGGGTCACCTGCACTACCAATCTACCATATCTACCTATAAATTCAAGTTCGTGCAGGTGACTCTGCTGTAAGATTGCCTTTAATATTAGGTAGTATTCCCTTGCAGACACTAGCAGCCCCCCTGTAGAACCCAGCCCCCCCCTTGTAGACAGCAGGCACCCCCTGTAGACATTAGTAGCGCGCCCCCTTGTAGAACGCAGTGCCCCCTTGTAGACAGTGCCCCCCTTGTAGACAGCAGGCACCCCCTTGTAGAAAGCAGCCCCCCTGTAGACCGCAGCCCCCTTTAGACAGAAGCCCCCCTGCAGATGTTAGTAGTAGCCCTCCTGTAGACCGCAGCCCCCTTTAGACAGAAGCCCCCCTGCAGATGTTAGTAGCAGCCCTCCTGTAGACCGCAGCCCCCCTTGTAAACAGTAGGACCCCCTTTAGACATTAGTAGTAGGCCCCCTGTAGACCGCAGCCCCCACCCTTGTAAACAGCTCATCTGCGGCTGTCCTCTGATGGGTGCTGCTGCTTCCCCGTTCTCCCGTCCGCATAATGGTGTTCTATGTAGGAGCATGTGACATACACGTCACTCTCCTTCCTCTGTAGCGTTACGCTGGGTGCAGTGGAGGAGGTGGAGTGACCTGTGTGTCACATGCTCCTCCATGGAACGCCATGATGTGGACGGGAGGACAGGAGAAAGGGGCAGCGGAGTGGCAGCAGGTATCAGATTTGGTATCGGGGGACATTGAACGAGTCCCCGTTACCAGGGAAATGGCTAGTATCGGCCCCGATACCGATACTAGTATCGGTATCGGGACATCCCTATTTTCCACCATAATTTGCAAATAAATTCTTTAAAAATCAGACAATGTGATTTTATGGATTTTTTTTCTCATTATGTCTCTCATAGTTGAGGTATACCTATGATGAAAATTACAGGCCTTTCATCTTTTTAAGTGGGAGAACTTGCACAATTGGTGGCAGACTAAATAATTTTTTGCCCCACTGTATATTTGTAAGATTTCAGGTTTATTACAGGCTTATAACTATGCGAGACTTGTTCCCATAGCCCATTCTGGTACCATCTCCTTTACAATCGACACACATGCACCCAGCTGCCATATACTGTAAAATAAAGCATGAATGAAGACCAGGCTCCCTCCTCCATGGTCCAGTTCTGATGCTCTCAATTTCATTGTAGGTTGAGTGTAATGCGGGTAAAACAGGATAACCAGTGGCCTATGCAAGAACACCTTGGGAATAATAGGTGCCCTTCGTGCAAAGGTTATGTCATTGTTGAGATTGTGAATTGTTGATGTTGTGTATCTGTCACATTATAAACACTTGTTACGTGGAAAGGAGAAACAAAGAGACGCAGATCACTCACCACTAATGGAAAGCTGTATCCTTTATTCCATGCACATCGGCTCAGATGGCTAATAACAAACAGATGTTACGGCAGGGCAGTAGGTGCTGGGAGCACCGTCCAGAGAGACGGCACCGTTTAACATCCACAAGGCATTTCTTCAGGCCCGGAAATGATGTCATATCACAGGTAGAGCATTCTTAAATAGTACATGTATACTAGTAACATAGGTGAGTTAAAACCATCATAAACTTAAGTGCATTGTCAGGGACCAACCAGGGGACAGGAAGAGTGAGCCCTAAACTGAGCCTAAAACATCTCTTCCTGCCTACTTGCCCATCCACCCTAAACTGGCCGCCGGTCCCTCCCTGAACTAAAGTGCAGTGGCCTTAGAAACACATACTAATAAACAGTCGGTCACAAGCCAGAAAACATAACAGGAACTTGGAACTCTATAATAACGTTAAGTTCAGAGGACACAGATCAGTGAGCTGCACAGAGGACACTATAGACCAATGGTAAAGGACAGAGGAAAACACTAGCTAAGTGATCATGTACTCTATGATCAGTGCATGTACAAAAACTCCATAGATCTGAATAAAGAACTAAAACAGAGTTCAAAACACCAGACAAGGAAACGGATGAGTCTGAACAGACTCCAGGAACAGACAGGAATATAACATAATCCCCTGGACAACCTTCGGTAGACACAGGAATAACAATACCCTCTGAGTCCCCCACACAAAGGTAAACGGAATCTATTGCTAAATAGGAATAATTGCAATCCCTCAGAAAACCTCCAGTAGACACAGGATCAATCCCCCAGAGTACCCATGGACTGGTAACAGGGATGCCAAATTACAACTCAGAAAAAAAGGATACAACAGGATATAATTATAGAACACTGTTCCCACTGAACTCAAGACAGGAATAATCACAATCTCTCAGAAAACCTCCAGTAGACACAGGATCAATCTCCCAGACTCCCCATGGACCGGTAACAGGGATATCTAGTTATAGAAACACAGAAAACAGATACAAGAGAAAACACAGTGTGAACAGATACGTAGCAGAAAGGACATACAAATACTAAAACCGACTATACAAACACAGATTAAAATCTACTAGGAGCATGCTATCTAACCATAGGTAAAAGCCCAGAACATATCAAAGATAAATGCAAGGTGCATGCTAAAACATAGATTGTAGATTAAAAGCTCAAAACAAGGAGTGTTTCACCAAGAGCTCCATAGCAGCATGTCAGGAAGTCAAGATGTAAATCTGTAATCACCAGCCCAGAATCTAGACTGGGCTCACCTTATGTAGACACACCCTAAGAGCCATTGGATAGAAAGCCAAAGGCTTTAACTATTCCCTGACCGGGGAACATATCACTGTTAAAACACAAGCAAATCCAATAGCCATGTCTGAACACAGACCAAGACAGACATGACAGGCATAACATCACATACATAATATCCACATAAAACAGTTAGACTAAACCCGAAACCTATAGAAAAGCTGAAAATGAATTATGCTCATTTAGACCAATAACACCTGTAGCATCAAGCTGCGCGATCCAGAGAGCTTCTCTTTGTAATAGAGCACGATCTCTGTCACCTCCTCTTTCCAGAGGATCTATTCTTTCCAGACCGGCAAACCTGATAGTTTTTGTGTTTCCTCCATGGACTTCATTTATATGTGTAATAAGTCTGGTGGCTCCCTGTTTTGTTTTCACAGACCTCACAAGTTCCCTTATTCTTTCAAACAGCCTGCGCTTAGTGTTGCCTATATAATAGTTTCCACAAGGGCACAAAAGGCAATAAACTACAAAAAAAAGTTTTACACGTAATAAGGTGTTTTACTTCGACTAATTTGGGTCCTAGTGTGAATACACTCTTACCTAGGTTCAGATCACAAATGGAGCAATCCCCACACTTAAAATTACCTTTCGGTCTACTCTCTGTTAACCAATCTGATTTTTCATTTGTTCTTTTTCTAGCAGTGTTTTTGATAAAATCTCCAACAGTTCAATTCTGCTTAAATGTGATCACTGGTTTATTTTCTGCAGTTTTTTTACAAAAAGGAAAAAATTAACTTATTTTTTAGGGCCCGTTTTCTTTTTATGCAGTAGATCATTTTCATTTTTCTGCTTTTATGTATGCCCTTTCAATTATTTCCTCGGGATAGCCCCTTTCTATAAATAGTTTTTTTTAGATCTCATGCTTACTGTACGTATGTTTCATGGTTAGAATTAATTCACTTAAGTCTGATGAATTGGCTGTAGGGCACACTATTTTTAGTACTTTTTGGGTGGGAGCTGGAATAGTGTAACAACGCGTTTTTCGCTATTTCTTTCCTGAATCCTTTGGTTTCTACCTGACCGTTTTTGATAATTATCTCAATATCTAAAAATTCCAAGGAGGCATCTTCAAATGTCATGTTGACACTGCTAGCTTGATTAAGATAATTAAAGTAACTGAATGCTTCTTTTGATCCCTCCCAGACCATTATGATGTCATCTACAAATCGCTTAAACCACTTGATGTTCCTGATGTATGGGTTTTTAGTTATTAGGACTAGGTCTCTCTCCAGTACAGATAGAAACAGGTTGGCATATGTACAGGAGACCAGAGTCCCCATAGCCGTACCCTGTTTCTGTCTGTACCAGGTCCCCTCATACTGGAAAGCGTTATTCTTCAAGATGAATCTCAATGATTCATCTATAAATTGGACAAAGTCAGACGACTTTTCTAAACCATTGAATACCTCCCAAATTGCCTGTACACCCGCATCATGAGGGATGCGGGTGTATCGGCTTTCAACATCTTTGGAGGTGAGATGATCGCCTTCTTGCGAGACAAAGTTCTCCAAAATCTGAATCAGGTCCCCTGTGTCCTTTAGATATGTTGGCATAGTAATCAAAATTGGGGACAACAGCCAAGCTAGATAATTTGAGAAAGGCTCTGTCACCAAGCCAATCCCGGCCACTATAGGGCGGCCTGGGGGTTGGCTCAGTGATTTATGAACTTTTGGTAAGATATACCAATGTGGATGACATGGGGACTCGGGAAAAAGTTTATTTGCTGTGATGTTACATAGGACCCCTTTCTCTGTGTCTCTCCTAAGAAGGTTCCTCAATTTCTCTTTTATTTTACAGGTGGAATTACTCTTTAATTTTTCATAGACCATGATATTCCCCAATTGTAGGTCGGCTTCCATGGAATAGTCCTTCTTATACCAGACGACCACTGCTCCTCCTTTATCCACTTTTGAGACTACAATCTCTTCTTTATTAGCTAGCCATTTTAATGCATCTTCCTTTTTTGGAATATTTGGCTAAGGCTGCGGATAAAGGAGTGCACATGTGTTGCTGAGTACAGTTTTGTGAAAGATATCTATAGCACTGCCTCCCACAATTGGGGGATTGAATTTTGATTTATTCCCCTTTGTGAATTGTTTCACTTTAATGGTCTCTGACATATTGTCAGGATTGGATTGTTTCACCACTTGCTAGGTCCTCTAACATCTGTACCATCTCCATCTCTGCAGGAGAGAGCTCTTTAATTACAGGAGAAACCCAGCCTCCCACAACACAAGGTAAGTCCCCCTCTTTTATCTTTTTATCGGTTGTTAAATCAATTTTATTGGGACCTGAAAATAATTTTTTGAGATTAACCCCTTAAGGACCGGAGGTTTTTCCGTTTTTGCATTTTCGTTTTTTGCTCCTGGCCTTTAAAAAATCATAACTCTTTCAAATTTACACCTAAAAATCCATATGATGGCTTATTTTTTGCGCCACCAATTCTACTTTGTAATGACGTCAGTCATTTTGCCCAAAAATCTATGGTGAAGCGGGAAAAAAAATCATTGTGCGACAAAATTGAAGAAAAAACGCTGTTTTGTAACTTTTGGGGGCTTCCGTTTCTACGTAGTACATTTTTCGGTAAAAATGACACCTGATATGTATTCTGTAGGTCCATACGATTAAAATGATACCCTACTTATATAGGTTTGATTTTGTCGGACTTCTGGAAAAAATCATAACTACATGCAGGAAAATTAATACGTTTAAAATTGTCATCTTCTGACCCCTATAACTTTTTTATTTTTCCGTGTATGGGGCGGTATGAGCGCTCATTTTTTTGCGCTGTGATCTGAAGTTTTTAACGGTACCATTTTTGTATTGATAGGACTTATTGATCACTTTTTATTCATTTTTAAATGATATAAAAAGTGACCAAAAATGCACTATTTTGGACTTTGGAATTTTTTTGCGCGCACGCCATTGACCGAGCGGTTTAATTAATGATATATTTTTATAATTCGGACATTTCCGCACGCGGTGATACCACATATGTTTATTTTTATTTTTATTTACACTGTGTTTTTTTTATTATTGGAAAAGGGGGGTGATTCAAACTTTTAATAGGGGAGGAGTTAAATGATCTTTATTCACTTTTTTTTTTCACTTTTTTTTTGCAGTGTTATAGGTCCCATAGGGACCTATAACACTGCACACACTGATCTTCATCATTGATCACTGGTTTCTCATAGGAAACCAGTGATCGACGAATCTGCCGGATGACTGCTCATGCCTGGATCTCAGGCACTGAGCAGTCATTCGGCGATCGGACAGCGAGGAGGCAGGTAGGGGCCCTCCCGCTGTCCTGTCAGCTGTTCGGGATGCCGCGATTAGCCGCGGCTATCCCGAACAGCCCGACTGAGCTAGCCGGGAACTTTCACTTTCACTTTTAGCCGCGCGGCTCAGCTTTGAGCGCGCGGCTAAAGGGTTAATAGCGCGCGGCGCCACGATCGGCGCTGCGCGCTATTAGAGGCGGGTCCCGGCTTCACTATGACGCCGGGCCCGCCATGATATGACGCGGGGTTACTGTGTAACCCCGCGTTATATCAGAAGAGCAGGACCAAGGACGTACCGGTACGTCCTTGGTCCTTAAGGGGTTAAAGAGGTTATCCACCATAAGGTGATTTTAGCACCTACCTGCCAGACAGTAATGGACATGCTTACAGTAGGAAGGATCTGCGCTTGTCTTTGGGTTAAATGGCTGTGTTGTGAGATTACCATAAAGTTGTGGCTCTCTTTTTGTGAACCTCAGTATTTCCTGTTGAAGTTTTCTTTTTACAACAAATCCCAGAATTCCACTTTCCTATCTCCCACACATCAGCCACCCCACCCAAGCTAGATTCAATGAAAAAGGTCAGTGCTTTCTAATCAGGGTGCCTCCAGCTGTTCCACCCATGGAAGCAGACAGGCTCCCTGTCATCACCTGACTAGTGATGTCATGTCTTGGCCGCATTGCATCCTGGGAAATACCAGAGACAGGAGTCATTTCGTATGCTGTTAAAAATGAACATCCAGAGCAAAGATCACATAAGAATAAGAGACCAGCCGTTAGAGACAGGTACAGACACTATGTTATGAACTACACTAACTTTAGCGCCCCTGTAACAATCAAATAAAAGAAAAAAAAATTCCTGGAATACCCCTTTAAATTTTCCTAATTGCTTTATATAGGTCAATTTCAAAAATTGCACTAGATCAAATGCCTCCATTAGTCCAAAGTTCAACCCTTTGCTCAGGGCTGCTACACATTATTCCGTAAGGTCAATTTCAGTGAGATTAATGACGATGTTATTAGTCTTTACTTTTTGGGTTGCTGATTCCAGGTCACATTCTTCATTTTCCTCGCCTTTCTCCACATGTTTCTTCTTTTTCCCGGGTCCCCATCTGCTTCCTCTTCTAACCTTTTTCCTAAAGGGACAGTGGTTGCTATTTGGGTGATCTCGAATTGCACACTAGGTGCCCCTGCTTCCATAGATTCATCTGATGCTAAAGATTCTGCTTCAGTTGTCATAAAATCCGTTGGTGCAGATTTCTTTTTCTTATAAACCTGGTGTTTTTATTTAGGTTTTTTCCTTGACTTTTATTCCAGGTAAAGACCATGTAGTTTTCCAAGTCTTTTTTTTTTATCTCGTAGATAGTTATCCTTCTTTGTTCCCTTTAGCGTGGTTTGCAATATAAGCATTTTCTTTTCCAGATTTTTTGTAAATGATGCATATTGTGCTTCGATAATCTGGTTCTCAATTCAGATTGTGCTTTATTCAATTCAATCGTGATGCAATCATGATCTTTTTCACATTTCTCTAGTACTATCTGTTGGCGTCTCAGGGAATGTTAAAGGTGTGCTTCATCCCAAGCTGTTAGGAAATCACTATAGTCTGTGAATTGAGACAGGGATTTATATGGCCTCAGACCCCTGGGTGTCCGTCCGCATTTGGTATAGGCCACAAGTGACTGTATGGTCTAAAACAGGAGTGTTTCTTTTTCTGAAAGAGTTGTGACCCGTTGTTCTAGAGTCTTGGTGCTAATTAGTCCAAACTCTTCTTTTAGCTCACAAGACATGAAAAAAGCTCCTGCCTCTGCCGATTCATATAGCCATCTCTGTAGCACTGACTTCACTTTGACCTGTGTTGCAGTCCATATTGTATATACAAAGCCCTGCATGCTCAAGGTATGAAGACAAGTAAAGGGTTAAATCACTAATTCTGAAGAGGAGTAACCTGGCACCGCTTTCAAATATGACTTTTTCTGCACGGTCCCAATGTCAGTTCTATGGTCGGCATAAATGTGGTGGTGCTCACGCTGTGTGAATGACAGTCACTGCATATACATACGTGAAAAAGCGAAACAAAGACGCGGATCACTCATAACAAATGCAAAGCTGTGTCCTTTATTCCACATCGGCTCAGATGGCTAATAACAAATGGATGTTACGGCAGGGCAGTAGGTGCTTGGAGCACCATCCAGAGAGACGGCACAGTTTCATGCCTACAAGGTGTTTCTTCAGGCCGGGAATTGACATCATATCACAGGTAGAGCCTTCTTAAATAGTACGTGTATACTAGTAACATAGGTGAGTTAAAACCAACAAAAACGAAGTGCATAACATCACATACATAGTATCCAAATAAAGCAGTTAGACCAAACCCGAAACCTATAGAAAAGCTGAAAATTCATTGCGCTCATTTAGACCAATAGCACCTGTAGCATCAAGCTGCGCGATCCAGCAAGCTTCTCTTTGTAATAGAGCACGGTGTCTGTCACCGTCTCTTTCCAGAGGATCTATTCTTTCCTGACCTGCAAACCTGATAGTTTTTGTGTTTCCTTAGCCGATGTGCATGGAATAAAGCATACAGCTTTGCATTAGTTGTGAGTGATCCGCATCTCTTTGCTTCTCCATTCCACGTATGTATATGCAGTGACTGTCATTCACACAGAGTGAGCACCACCACATTTATACCGACCACAGAACGGACATTGGGACTGTGCAGAAAGAGTCACATTTGAAACGCAGTGCCAGGTTACTCTTCAGAATTGTGAACACTTGTTATGCATGGCCAGACATGGCAGTAGGGTTTTACATGCATAATCCAGACATACCTTTGTTCCAAGCCTTAGAAGCCTTATATCCACAAAAAAAGGTACTAAATCACTCGCAGACACACCACCTACACTGGAGATAAAAATTGGAGAACAACACACAATTTCCTAAATGTCAAGGTCATTGTGTAGTCCTATGTGAATATATCCTAACATGAGTACAATAGCAGTATTTTAATCTTATTTCATAAGTTGTATTTATTCTAAAGCACAAAATAAAATCAGATACCAAGTTATTGGTGTTAATCTGGCAACTGGTGCTAATTTCCTTAATGATCTGACAAACTATAACTAGCAGCCTAACTTTCCAGTTTAAGTGACTTTGCCAAAATTGTGTGCCGTTCCAAAGTGACTGAAATCCTCTGGCAGCAGGTTGTCCAGATGAAGGCCAAAGGGGTCATAGCAAGAGAAGTCGGTCGTTCCAAGTTTGTGATTTCTAGAATATTGCATCTTTACAACATCACAAACAGGACAGGATAATGCAGAGAATCGCCATGGGTAATCGTTTCAACACTGCAGCTCAAATTGCTCACAGTTCAGCACTGAACAGGGTAAGGATCTGTCTCGTCATACAGTGTCTCGACGTTTTAGAGCATTTGGACTGAAAGCCCACTCTGCAGTGACCAAACCTCTCATTAGCAGAAAGAATCAAAAGGCTAGACTCACCTTTGCTGAGGAGCATGTTGTGTGGACAGAGGTGAAGTGGTCCAGAGTTCATTTTAGTGACGAAAGCAAGTTTAATTTATTTGGGTCTGATGGGTCTTATGTTTGTCGACAAACTAGGGAAAGACTGAACCCAAAGTGTGTAAAGAAGTCAGTGAAAGGTGGTGGAGGAAATGTCATGGTTTGGGGAATGTTTTCTGCAGCAGGAGTTGGACCTCTCATACAGCTACATGGTAGAGTGAATGCAAGTGTGTATCAGAACCTTCTTCAACAACACATGGTTCCTTCCTTATGTTCATCACTCAATCAGCATCAATTTTCATGCAAGACAATGCCCCCTGTCACACAGCAAAACGGGTAAAGGTTGAAAACATTGAAACAATGAAATGGCTGCCAAGAGTCCTGATCAAAACCCAATCGAAAACCTTTGATAAATCCTTGGTTACAAAGTTATGGCCAAGAAACCCACAACAGTCACAGAACTGTGGAAGAGAATGGAAGAAGAGTGGACCAAAATCCCACTAGAGCAATGTGACAGACTAGTGATGTCCTGTGGGGGGCGCAGATGTGCTGAAGTCATTCAAAGCAAAGGCCTGTACACTTCCTACTGATTGGTGATTGTTGGAACCTTCAGAAAATTTACTTACAATCTCTGTGTGCTACAGTTGTTGCTGTTCCCTAATTATGATCATCACATTTTTTTTTTTTAAATAAAGGTTTTATGTTGATATACTTTGGTTATTTTGTAAAACACTGTTCTAATGGCATGGTGTACCCCTTACTAAAAATCCTTCAAATTATGATCAATGTAGATTACATTATTTCTGAAAAAAATCAAGTGTTCATAAATTGTTCTCTAATTTTGATCTCCAGCATATGTGACAGCACATGCACAAGACAACTATACAGGACTGCCATGGACAGACCAGCCCTGTGTATCAATCAACAGGAGGAGCGGGTGTGATGTACAGGTAAAACTTGAAAAATTTGTATATTGTGCAAAAGTTCATTGTATTTCATTAATGCAACTTAAAAGGAAAGGAAGCATGAAGTGCTCCAAAATCTCCTGGTAGACGGAGGGTCAGTGGACCACCAGCAGCAGATGACATGGCTCCCCAAATCATATCATATATTGGGGATTTGGGGTTTTCATGAGCTGTAAGTCATAATCATCACAATTATAACAAATTACGGCTTGAGATATCTTGCTATGCATGTAATGAGTCTCTCTCATATAATAGTTTTACCTTTTAAGTTGCATTGTTGAAATCAATGAAGTTTGCATGATATTCAAATTTTTGGAGTTTCACCTGTAACTGGAGAGAGGCAATGCACCCCTGAAGCCTAGCGGACCCCAAGTCCTGCCTCTCTCGCACTCCTGGATACCTTAAAAAACGTTTTTTATTAATATAAAACATCCAAAGCTCCAAAGATGTGCCTGAATTATGCTTGTGAAGCCCTACTGCAATGTGTGGCCAGCATTACAAGTGTTTATAACATGACAGCAAAAACCTGAGTATGTCATTTATTACACTTTTGTCTCATTTTTTTGGGGGCTCAACCAAATAAAAAACATATGGGTGCACACTACTCCTGAAGAAGTTGTATTAGGAAAACGGAACACATGGAGGTTTCAGCTGGACGATCACAGAAACATAGATCAACTACCAGTGCACTTTTTGAACTGCCCCTACTGGTCTGATGTCTACTATTTTGTGACCCCTGCAATTGTGAGGTTGTATATCATTAGAATGAATCTGTAGTTATTTAACTGTGAGTGGGTTCTACTAGGCAGGAGTCGGGTTTACATAGGACTGAATACTAAACAGCCAGTTTATTGGGGATAGTGTCACATACAGTATTGGAGTTTGAGCACCCTGGGGATGGGATCCATGGCCCCCACCCCATGTGGAGGTTTTTTTTTGCCTTTTAATGGTCATCTTTTAATAGATTTTAGAGGGTTTCCATGTATTGTGTATCATGTGTAATTAATAAAGTATTGTACTTTTCATTATTTGGTGTGTGCCATTTTGGAGTGTTTTTTCTTTTCTTATTTGAATTTATTACACTTTTTGACACTCTGTACATATGTTACTGTATCTGCTGTACTTACTGTGTGGTTCAGAAGTTCACTTCTGGATGTCATTGTGCTATAGGTAGTAGTTACATAGCTGATAAGGTTAACAAATAAAATCCTGGGTCCTTGGATTAACGTCCTATCTCCAGAAACCTATTAACCACATATTTCAAAAGAAAATGATCACTAGAGAGATCTCTGTACTCATCATACGTACATTGTAACCAGATTACCTTTTTGGTCGCCTTTCCAATGCACCCACTCTAGTTTAGCCTTGTAATTCTTATATATGTGTTATCTGATGTGAGGCCAAACTATGTTCTCCTCATGAGCTTCTATTCTCTTTTCATTCATCCAATGATTTTTGCCTTGACAGCAGCTGCCTGGACTGGTCACTAAAGTACCTGTAAAAAAAATCTCTTTGGAACACCTGCTGCATTATTAAAAATGTTTAAAAATATTTACATTGCCTCATAGCTCCAAGAGGTCTCACAGTTAAGCGGCATGGAGGAACTCTTAGCTGACTCTAGGCGACAATCAGAGAAATACTTCGCGATCTGGCGCCCCTGGTTGGACTTCATTTCCTCCAGAGACTATGAACAACTTTACCTAACCAATTAGACTTCCTAAAATGCCCACAATACCCGTAGCCCTTGCCTGCCCACTCCGAAGCTCTCTCTCATTGCCTACACATTTCGAGCCCTGTACTTTCATATCCACCTGGGTGTCGTGGAGACGCTGGATCCACCGCATACACGAGGTACGTATGCCTATACTGCTTTGTCCTATACTCATGCCTCTCCTCTCTCTCTGTCCTACTCCTTCCTACTCTTCCTCTCAGCTCCCCCCCCTATCCCCCACCTTTCTTTCTTTTCTTTATCCTTCTCCCACTACTGCTCGGATTGGAGACACGCTATCCGACTCCTGTGCCCTAGCTCTATGTTCTAGTTTTTGACAGGGGAGGGCCCAGTGGCACCCGTTACTGGCCTCCACCATGTTGTGCCACTCTTTCACATAACCCTCCTTTGGCGAGGTGGCGGCCCCTAGCCACTGCCCCTGTACCCTGTTTTGACTGGTTATTGGCTCACAATGTTTTGCATGCTCTCCTGTCTGTGATTGAGCACGCTCAGTTGCTCTTGTGATTGCCTCAGATTGTTCATATGCTTACCTTATTGTATGTTTGTCTTATTTTGGAAATGAATAAAAATTTTCAAACATAAAAAAAAATACAGTATGCCTCCAGCTGTGCCTGCTACAAGCAGACACACAGCGATCTGCATCCACGTGCAGGCGCAGTGTACTCGCAGACATTGTTCCACCCAGCTCCCTGAGATAGGCCGGCAGCAGCCACGATTTGTGTGAGTACACTGCACATGCGCGTGGCGACTCGCAGAACACTGTGTCTGTTCGTAGTGGAGGGAAGCTGCTACGAGCAGGCACACTGTAGGGTCCGTCGTCAGCGGATCCACAATGTAAAATACGCTGCTGATCCATTCCATGTGACCCTATTTTAAATAATTATTCTCCTGTGGCTGAAGATGTAAAGGGGGTATTCCCATCTCATATCCTGACGGCATATTGTTAGGATATACCATCTCTTTATATTTGGTAGAGGTCTGACCTCTAAAGAAGAGACAGCACTGGTGTACCGTAGAAGTACTGTGTCAGTTCAAGTATATCTAAGTAGATCTAAAGGTGTTTTAGAGTACAATCTAGGTACTGGTAAAAATGCTACTATATGTTCCATGAGAAAACTAATTTAAGTAATGAATCACTGATTATGGTGATTATGGACTATGCTCTAGAACAGTGATCTCAAACTGTGGCCCTCCAGATGTTGCAAAACTTCAACTCCCAGCATGCCCGGACAGCCAACGGCTGTCCGGGCATGCTGGGAGTTGAAGTTTTGCAACATCTGGAGGGCTACAGTTTGAGACCACAGTTCTAAAATAAGGAAAACGACAAGTCAATATCCGTTTAGTGGATGACAGAAAACTATTTGATAAAAAAAAACAAATAAAAAGGTAACACGTCCGCCCCAGAGTACAGAACATCACGTTTTATTCAGTGTCTGAATCAGATTTGTGTCCTGCATACAGTGTAAAATCAACGCGGATACATTCTCATTAAAACAGTGGAATATTCCATCCTATGTACAAAGACTTGTTGTTCCAGTGTAAGACATGTGCAACAGAAGCAGGCAGCAGCCATGGAGCCTCCAGTGCCATATGCACGGTATGAATGCGGCTGCTGCCGGGAACGAATTCTGTACAAAATACAACATTCTATCACTTAGAAAATCGCAGCAAAGCTGCAACCTCCGAGCGTTAAATAAATAGAGGAGTCATGTGACAACCGTCAAATCATAATAAAATAGTCTTTGTCTTAAAAAAAAAAAAAAAAAGTTGGAATAAATAAATCTCTCTTTTCCATTATATTCTGCCTTATAAAAATGTAACTGGTAGTCACATTGCACATTAAACAGACATGTTTAACAACTGGCAGCAGATATGATGTCTTTTACATTGCATATTCATATCAAGTATCACTTGAACTTCTCTGTCTCCCATCTTTGCAGAGGAAGGAACCCAAGCAACTTAGGATATATATATATATTCAGTAAGTTTGGGACTGTGTCTATTGGTAAGAGTGATGAGGCAGTCCACCATTTTCTCCAGGGTGTGACACCGCAGCACCTGAAGGTTTATGGCAGCAATAGAATACAACAATAGTAAAATGTTAGCATTACCGATGGACTATACCCCTTCCGTACCATCATGGCTAGTCAATGCTTTGACAAAGCAGGTGTTTTCCTAGTTAACACTGGTTCACCAGGTCAGGTAAAGCCTGCATGAAAGAACTGACACTGGCTCCCTAATGGAAAGATCTATAGCCACAGTGCTGTCTCCAATGATACAAGCAAGGGGTATAGATTTAAATTTAAGGCAGAACAGCAACCAGACTATACCAATATGTAGTGATATTCAGCTAAAAGAATAGGCAGAAATGCCAAAAATACCAGGAAATACACCCAACAAATTGGTATAGACCACTATGGAAATGGAATAATGAATGGATAACGTTCGTGGTCACCCATTGGTGTAAGCACCTGACACTATAATTCCATATGGTTTCCCCATTGAATAAAGGTATGGCAGTGCAGAGCTCAGGAAGACGTGAAATACAAATCATTTGAGACCATCTCTAAGGGCTGAGCCACGTAGGAAGCACAGTCATATAAAAAAAAAAATATTTGAATAAAAAAATAGATTATGAAACATAGGGCTCAAGTAGGATATTAAAACTGAAAGTGTGCAAAACCATAGCCTTGCGAAGATGCAAGGAGTTTCTATGCCTCAACTCTTGTTAACCAAGCAATCGCTGTCATATCCCTTTTATGTCCATCAGAAGTGTCCGCACCATCCTCTACTGTACAATTATTGACATTAATGTACTGGGCACATAGGGTATCACATTCAGTCCTTTCTGACCAGCTGTTCTTTTGCAGTTTCCCTCAGTCAGGGTGAACTACAACAACCAGTGTTACGCATTACGGCACCATTGCACCGTGATAGCTCCTGGCCATCTATTCCATAGAACAATTGCATCTTTTCGGGACCAGGATACAAATCTGGACCAGGCCATTACAGACAAAGAACAGGCCATCGATGTGCTGCTAGGATTTGTAATCTTTACGCACAGTGTGCGCCATCCAGTTGACTTTGGTTGACCAACTTTCCTTTAGAGCCTCATCAAACTTTTGTCGGAAATGCTTAAGTGCTTCCTCCTCTGTCTTTCCCAAAGCCAAGGAGTCCTTAAGAGGGAAAATGAGAAAAGAAATTATATTTATAGATTCTCTGGGTCTACTGCAAAGAAGCTGTAGATTATGAAGCTGCCACTGAATATTCTTTGTATAGGTTCACACATAGTGGATTTGCTGCAGATTTTCTATCCAGATTTGTTGACAAAAATACTCGCAAAATAGAGTAGTTCCTGCTTAACAACATGTTTTATTTTTTTTTTTTTTACAGGTAAAACTTGTTGAACAGATGAAAAACAATTTACAATAGGTTGTGGTAAGATAGCATTCAGTTGTACTTTTTGATAAAAAGTAGAAATGTATATGAGGTGAAGAACTGCACACAAATTGTGTCTATTACCATATTTTTTGCCCTATAGGATCGCTTTCCCCGTTGCTCCAGAACGTCTCTGCTGCCGGCCGGGTATCCTCGCTCTCCGTCGCCGCCATCACGTCGTTACGCACGCCGACGCACGTACGCGACGACGTGATGACGAGGAAGGAGAGCGCCGGCCATACTGGGGATCCCTGAACGGAGAAGACACCGAGGAGGCAGGTAAGGTCCCTCCCGGTGTCCTGTAAGCACTAACCCGGCTATTCAGTCAGGCTGTTCGGGACCGCCGCAGTGAAATCGTGGCGGTCCCGAACAGCCCGACTGAACAGCCGGGTTAGTGTCACTTTACCTTCAGACGTGGCGGTCAGCTTTGATCTCCGCGTCTGAAGGGTTAATACAGGGCATCACCACGATCGGTGATGTCCTGTATTAGCTGCGGGTCCCGGCCGTTGATGGCCGCAGGGACCGCCGCGATAGGGGTGTATTCGCCGTATAAGACGCACCGACTTTTTCCCACAGTTTTGGGGAAGAAAAAGTGCGTCTTATATGGCGAAAAATACGGTATATATGCCTGGAGCTTCTGTATATCTGGTTCTTTGGAGTGCCACAGCCTATCATCATCTAGGTTGCAACATGTTTGATTCATATATTCTCCATGAAAAAAAATTCCCAGGCTCTGTTCACATTACCTTGACATACTGGATATCTTTTACAGAGCTAAGTTCTGGGAGTCCTGCTGTCAACATGAGTGCAAACAGCGTGATGATGAGGTTTCCATTCCTACGTAGGATCAAGTAGGCATCCTCACAGCACTGCCGAAACCTGCGTGCAAGTGGAAAATCAGAGAAAGCCTTGTACACTTCACAATATACTGAGAGTTAGCAGAGCAGAGGCAAGAACAGATTTGTCATCTTAGACCAATTTAAAGCACTATTGTCTTCACACTACATTTCGTTTTGTGAGACATTTCCGCTCTACAGGAAGATACATACATTCATCCAAGCTGTCTGCTGGAACATGGCTTGCAATCTGTCCTTGACAACAGCGGAGCAAGCGGTGGGGATAGAACGGCAGAAAATGTGCGCTGCATTTTATTTCACAATCAGACAGAGATTTACCTGCCAAATTTTTCTGTGTTTTCTGTCCTCCCTTGTTGAATGACGTGGATGAAGTCATATGTGAGAATAAAGGGTCCTCGTTCCCTCTTTATTTTAAACTTGGACTTAAAGTTTCCCAAAATGTGACCAAAGTCAATGTGGAAAAGCTGAAAGAACACAAGACAGAATGATTTATTAAAATGAAATAGATCTCTAGTTTTTGTCCATTATTCCATATGTTTCATGATCTTTGATAACACAGTACTGGGGGGGGGGGGGGTCTTGCCCTCTACAGACCACAGGGAATGCACCAAGCTTTTTATTGGGACATAAAAAGAGCTTTCTGCATAGCGTAAATTAATTGGTCTTTACAAAGCATAAGATAAATACATTTGTAGAAATTCCACATTATGTCAGCTCCTAGAAAACATCAGTGTTGATTTTTCACATTTTTCTCAATGTCCATATTGTAGTGCCTGAAAATGAACTTGGAACCTGAGTGAATCACATGAAAAAAGGGTTGCTGGTTTTTATGGCATTTTTATTCATGAAAAAACCCCATCAATACCAGTATTAACCCCTTAAGGAAAAAGCCAATAATTTATTAGCATTTTCATATTTTCCTCTTCGCCTTTTATAATCCATAACTTTTTTACTTTTCCATCCACAGGTCCATTTGAGGGCTTATTTTTTGCTTGTTTTGTAATAACACCTTTTTTTCTACCATAAAATGTCTACCTTGAGGGGGGAAATTGAAAAGAAAACCACCATTTTGCAACTGCTGGAGAGTTTCGTTTTTACGCAGTGCACTTTACGGTAAAAGTCAAATGTATTTTTATTGTGTGGGTCAATACGATAAAAAAAATACCTATCTTTTCATGCTTTACTATTATTGTATTACTTTAAATCTAATAAATAAAAAAATTAACTTTTTAAATAAAATTAGTGTGTTTTAAATCGCCCTTTATTTCATTTTTCTGGGACGTGATATGACCAAAAAGCAGCAATTTGGGATTTTTTTTTTTTTTTTACATTTACGCCATTCACGTACGGGATCATAACCATTACATTTTGACAATACATTTTTGGGGGTAAAATGGGAAGAAGGAGCCATTTTTATTGGGGAAGGTGCTTTTTCACCTTTTTTTTACATTTTTTTTTAACACTTTTTATGTCACCATAGGAGACTATTTTTAGCAATCATTAGACTGTTAATACTGTTCAGTGCTATGTGTAGGACATAGCACTGATCAGTATTATCAGCAATCTTCTCTGGTCTGCTCGATCTCAGACCAGAGAAGAAGACCCCGGGATGACGGCCGGAGCAGAAAAGGGGACCTCCGTCTGCCATCTTAGATGAATGAATCCTTCGGCAGTGCCACAGGCAATGCAATCATCCATTAGAACACCCGCACTACCGCAGATGCTGTGAACTGTATTAATCACTGCATCTGAGGGGTAAATGGTCGGACATCAGTGTGATCGCTGATGCCCGCCATTACCGGCAGGTCCCTGGCTGCTGAGAGCAGCCAGGACCATCCTGGGGCGTTACGTAACATAGCATCAGGACGTACATTTACATCCAATGTTCTTAAGGGGTAAATAATAAGAAACTCAGAAATGAATTCTATTGGTATTGGTAGTGGAACAGCTGTGTCCATTGGGACTCTGGTTTTATAGATTTGGTGAGAACATTGTGATAAGACTCTGGGCTATTTGGTTCAATAGAGTTTTAGTTTGGGTTGGGAAAGCAGTTCAAGTTCTGACATATATTGTTGGATCTTGACAGTGTTGTGCCTATAATCTTGCATCATTGACAGGTGAGTGACCCATTTATTGATCCAGTGTTGAAGTTACTACACTAGGAGCACCCCTGAGTTTTTCCTTTACACATGTTCATTCAGACAGACAGGCTTCCTTAACTACATTTAGAGGCAACAAGTATGAAAGTAAAAAAAAGAATAAAAAAATAAAAATAAATAAAAATAAAAAGGATAGCCCTTTCTTTAGAAGAACACTAGGATCTAGAAGGGGTACTCCGATGGAAAACTTTTTTGTTTTGTTTTGTCAACTAGTGCCAGAAAGTAAATTTGTAAATTACTTCTATTAAAAATTCTTAGTCCTTCCAGTACTTATTAGCAGCTGTATACTACAGAGGAAATTCTATTCTTTTTGGATTTCTTTTCTGTCATGACCTCAGTGCTCTCTGCTGACACCTCTGTCCATTTTAGGAACTGTTCAGAGCAGCATATGTTTGCTATGGGGATTTTCTCCTGCTCTGGACAGTTCCTGACATGGACAGAGGTGTCAGCAGAGAGCACTGTGGTCATGACAGAAAAGAAATCCAAAAATAAAAGAATTTCCTCTGTAGTATACAGCAGCTGATAAGTACTGGAAGGATTAAGATTTTTTTAATAGAAGTCATTTATACATTTGTTTAACTTTCTGGCATCAGTTGATTTAAAAAAAAAATTCCACCGGAGTACCCCTTTAACGACGGAGGACTTAAATGTACGTCCTGGTGAGCTGCTGCTTAATGCACCAGGAAGTACAGTTACGTCCTAAGCATAACCGCGAGCATCGGAGCAATGCCCGGATAATGCGCGGCAGGTCCCGGCTGCTGATCGCAGCCAGGGACCCGCCCGTAATGGCAGACACCAGGGAATTAACTACAGAAGGTGCGGAGGCTACATACCAGTGTTTATTCTGCTACCTGTGACATCACTAATTATTATCCCTGCATTGTGACATAACTTTGCATTATCTTTAAGCTGTTTATTATCTCTGTACTGTGAAATCCCTGCAAATAATATTCCTGTTTTGTGACATCACTGCAAATATTATACCTGTATTGTGACATCATTACAATTGTTATCCCTGTCTGTGACATCACTGTTTTCATTATCCCTGCCTTATAATATTTCTGCAATTATTATCCCTGTCTGTGACATCACAGTGTTCATCATACCTGTGTTGTGACATCACTGCAATTACTATCCCTGTAATTATTATTCTTATGCTGTTCCATATCACTGTGATATTCTTGTTGTTCATCATCATAAGTGTTTCTTTGTGTTATACAAAAGAAATGCAAGACAAGGGCTCTGTGCACCGAGGACAAGCAGGGCTCTGTGCACCGAGGACAAGCAGGGCTCTGTGCACCGAGGACAAGCAGGGCTCTGTGCACCGAGGACAAGCAGGGCTCTGTGCACAGAGGACACGCAGGGCTCTGTGCACAGAGGACACGCAGGGCTCTGTGCACCGAGGACAAGCAGGGCTCTGTACACCGAGGACAAGCAGGGCTCTGTGCACAGAGGACCAGCAGAGCTCTGTACACAAAGGACCAGCAGAGCTCTGTACACAAAGGACCAACAGGGCTCTGTACACCGAGGACCAGCAGGGCTCTGTACACCGAGGACAAGCAGGGCTCTGTACACCGAGGACAAGCCGGGCTCTGTACACTGAGGACAAGCAGAACTCTGAGCACTATGGACAAGCAGGGCTCTGAGCACTAAGGACAAGAAGGGCTCTGTACACCGAGGATAAGCAGGGCTCTGTGCACCGAGGACACGCAGGGCTCTGTGCACTGAGGACAAGCAGGGCTCTGTACACCGAGGACAAGCAGGGCTCTGTGCACAGAGGACCAGCAGAGCTCTGTACACAAAGGACCAGCAGAGCTCTGTACACAAAGGACCAGCAGGGCTCTGTACACCGAGGACAAGCAGGGCTCTGTACACTGAGGACAAGCCGGGCTCTGTACACTGAGGACAAGCAGAACTCTGTACACTGAGGACAAGCAGAACTCTGAGCACTGAGGACAAGCAGGGCTCTGAGCACTAAGGACAAGCAGGGCTCTGTACACTGAGGACAAGCAGGGCTCTATGCAGTGAGGCTCTGTGACAAGCATAGCAGGTTGATTGACTGCACAGAGCCCTGCATGTTCTGCCCTCACTTCCTGTATTTGGTCTCCTCACAGAGACACACAGGCAATATGCTGCATTTTTCCGCCAAAATATACACTTATTTTAACCAATGTATATTACAAATATACATATAATGGTATTATCTACATTATATAAAAAGTTTTTGCTAACAATGGGTACACTTTCAAACAGAAAAGACTGCAATTTCTTACCTGTCCTGTTTTTTTGACCATGATGTTATCATTGTGTCTGTCCCCAATCCCAAGCACATAAGTAGCTACACAGTAGCCAGCGCAGGATAGGGTGAACTCCTCAATAGCTTGCTCGAGGTCATCTCTATATAGAAGAGCAAGAACAGTTTAATGATGTCTAAGGAGTCATTGTACAGAATACTACTAATAATAAAGGATTTGTTACAAAATTATGTGAAAGTAAAACACAGTACATCAGAAGCAATGAAAAGCATAAAAAAAGAAAATATACCCTGCATTGTACTCCTTGATCCAATTTAGCAGAGCATCTTTGTTGAAGGCAGCTGCTGCCGCCAAGTTGCTGCAGTCAAGCTGGATATCTGCAATGGTCTCTGCTGCAGACACCACTTCTATCATGCCGCATCGATCTCCTGTTGCCAGGCATCCATACGGTATTATCCTGAAACACAAAAGTCTCAATTAGACCTAAAATAATATTATCAAAAAGCTTAAAAGAGTACTTTAGCATTTACCACTTATCCCCTATTTCCCTATACACAGGATAGGATATAAGTGTCTGATGGCAGGTGGTCCGACCTCTGGGAGCCCCGCTATCTCCAGAACGGGGCCTCAATTCTCCCTGCTGCGTGAAAAGTGTGGTCGGCAATTGCACCATGCATTCTCTATAGGAGCCCACAAGGTACACAATGCAAACACTTCCTTCATAAAATAAGTTTTGTTTTCATGGCAAATATTGTCCATGTTGTGAATACATGAAAAATCTAACACAATATGACATTTTATGTGACACCAGCAGGGGGCACTGTCTCACTTTTTTTCCCAACAGCGGACACTCACAGGGAATAAAAAAGTGTCCGCTATTGAGAGTTGTCCCCTAGTGGGGAAAAAAAAAACCTCAAAAATCTTTTTATAAATGACCAAATGCTGTACTCACTCCAGAGTGTAATCTATATATATATATATATATATATATATATATATATATATATAACTCAACGTGTGTGTGTGTGTGTGTATGTATGTATGTATATATGTATGTATGTATGTATGTATGTGTGTATGTTCCACAAAAACTTCCAAACGGCTAAAGATATTAACATGAAACTTGGCACACATGTTACTTATATGTCTACACATAACCCTTACTCACCCCCATTTGCCAGGGGCGGGGTTTATGTTTAAAGTCCCATACAAGTCAATGGTAAATATATGTTACTACATAACTTCCAAATGGCTGGAGATATTTCAATAATACTTGCTCACATGTTACTTATATATCCACTTAAAATATAGGATAGTTCATTTAAACCTTAACTACCCCCATTTGTGAGGGTCGGAGTTTTTGTTAAACGTCCCACGCAAATCAATGGGAAATGTATGTTCTCACATAACTTCCGTATGGCTGGAGATATTTCAATACCTGGTACACATACAGGTCGGGATATGAGGACGGGATGGGAGGTCGAGATAGGAGGACGGGATGGTCGGGATAGGAGGTCGAGATAGGAGGACGAGATAGGCGGACGGGATAGGAGGTCGGGATAGCAGGATGGGTTAGGAGGTCGGGATAGGAGGACGGGATAGGAGGTCGGGATAGGAGGTCGGGATAGGAGGTCGGGATAGGAGGTCGAGATAGGAGGTCGAGATAGGAGGTCGAGATAGGAGGTCGAGATAGGAGGTCGAGATAGGAGGTCGAGATAGGAGGTCGAGATAGGAGGTCGAGATAGGAGGTCGAGATAGGAGGTCGAGATAGGAGGTCGAGATAGGAGGTCGGGATAGGAGGTCGGGATAGGAGGTCGGGATAGGAGGTCGGGATAGGAGGTCGGGATAGGAGGTCGGGTGAGGAGGTCGGGTGAGGAGGTCGGGATAAGGGGACTGGATAAGAGGACTGGATAAGAGGACTGGATAAGAGGACGGGATAAGAGGACGGGATAGGGGGTCGGGATAGAAGGTCGGGATAGGAGGTCGGGATAGGAGGCCGGGATAAGGGGACTGGATAAGAGGACTGGATAAGAGGACTGGATAAGAGGACTGGATAGGAGGACGGGATAGGAGGACGGGATAGGAGGTCGGGATAGGAGGTCGGGATAGGAGGTCGGGATAGGAGGTCGGGATAGGAGGTCGGGATAGGAGGTCGGGATAGGAGGTCGGGATAGGAGGTCGGGATAGGAGGTCGGGATAGGAGGTCGGGATAGGAGGTCGGGATAGGAGGTCGGGATAGGAGGTCGGGATAGGAGGTCGGGATAGGAGGACGGGATAGGAGGACGGGATAGGAGGACGGGGTAGGAGGATGGGAAATGGGGTTGGGATATGACAACAATATATGAGGATGGGATATCAAGTCAAAAGCTTCCTCCTTTGTTGAACCGGGCAACGCTGGGTATTCAGCTAGTTACCTATAAAACATGATTAAAAGCAATATTGCAGTAGAAACTCCCAGTGCAGTTAAATCACCCCTTATCCCTCCCCAGTATCATTTATTCCCCCCCTTATACCCTGTTCCTCCTTATTCCCCGTGCCTAGTGCCAAATTATCCCACCCCCTTACCCCGTGCCACATAGTTTCCCTTGATCCCCCCTGTGCCATTTAATTCCCCCTTTATTACCCTCTGTTTAAATGTATCACCCCTCTCTTTATGAAATGGCACGGAGGGATAAAGGGGGAATGAATTGGAACAGGGGGTGGTAAGGAGGGGGTGATTAATTTGCACAAAGGGTGATAAAGGGGGAATGAAATAGCACAGGGGGGGGATCAAGAGGAAATGCTGTGGCACAGGGGGTAATAAAGGGGGGATGATTTGGCACAGGGGGATCAGGAAAGGAGGGGGGGGGTGAATGATGTGGCCGACGGACGTACAGAAGCAGGAGACCACTGTTTAAATGGGCACTCTCATTAAAACAAATTTTTGCTATAGCACTCCTTATGGTTAAAAAAAAAAAATCTTTCTTATGTACTTTAAAAAAAAAAAATCAGTTTTCTATGTTCGATTTGTGTTTAAAAAAGCTGCCATTAGGTGTCTCCCTACTTGTCCAAAGCACATTTCCCCCCCATCTTTTGCAGATATTTCAGACTTCTGCTGGCCTGGCAGAAGTCCAAAATGAGGAAATGCTGAGGGGGGGGTGTGCAGCCTCATCCAATCATAGCTCATCACACACTGAACTGCTCTGCGCTGTGTGTAGCAGAATGGGGGAGGAAGTTCTCCCCTATATGGCTTCAGATGATGTCACACCTGCTGGGTAACGCCCCTTCCCAGTCTGTGAATCTGACTGACAGCAGAAAATACAGAGCAATATCAAGGTAGAAAACTAAACAATAATAAAAATAAAGGCAGAGAGTGACTTATCATGATGGGGGCACTAAACTGGGAGGATTATCAAATTTAACAAGATTATGAGAGGTACTCTTTAAAGAACTGTTTTCTGCATCTGTGCTGGGGCTGCTGCAGCGGAGGCCTGGAAGCCTTGGCCCCTTACTGGGGTATTGGCTGTACCCCCTGACAGCGGCCCTGTGTACAAATTAGGGCCAGCAGATAAGCCTGGTTGTCCCCTAATGGGAGTGTTTTGCTCCCTATTGTCCTTTATTGGGTGTGTCCGCAACCGCTATTAGGAGTGGGACACTCAGAGGGTGCAAATACATTAAGGCTTAGGAGACTCTGCTGGGGAATTAAAAACTGTCCACTATTGGGAGTTTTACTGTATTATATTAAATGTAACTGATGGTCTTAAAATGACTGACTGGGTCTACAGGATCTCTCAGTGGTGGTAGCAGAAATTGTGAGGCAGCACAGGTTACATTCTACACACCATAACCAATCTATCTTCTGTATTAGGAATGTCTGAGAGGGATGCTGAAAGTTTGAAAGTTGTTTTAGATCTAGAGATGAAACTGTAATAATATGTATATAGTTGTATATTGGTGACAATATGGCTGTTTAGGTTAGGCTGAAAGAAAGTTCAAAAGTAGAGAATCTGCCTTTTTTTTTGGAAATAATGTTATGAGCACAGGGGTGTCAGTGCTGTGAGCATTATACAGTGCTCTGCGGAGGTGACAACTTGGTGCCAAGTGTTGCCAGGGTCATTGGGTCACTTGGCCTTATTCCACAGTCATTTGTCACACCCATACTATGAAGGCTGTGGGCGTACAGCCAGTTACTTCCCTTCCAGAGGCCAAGCGCTGACAGCCGAGCTCCCAAGAGAAGCAGCAGGAGGGGAGTATAAAAACATCCTTGTCAAGAGCGGCTCTGACAGGAGTCAGCGGGAGGACAAGTCATACATGTGGGGGTGAGACAACTCAATTGAGCGAAGACACTTCACACCTGTCAGGTTACTATAGATTAGGAAACTGCTCTATGTGCATGGACAGCAAATATGATATCTTTATAGAAGCTTCCTATGTGTTTGGACCTCACTGTCAGGCTGCAGTGAATACTATTGATGCACATGACTCTCAATGAGATTGTAAGACCTCAAGAGGAATGATCTGCTAACTAAACTGCGCTCCAACCACAAAAGAAAAAAAATGATGCTGCCCTTTCTCATATGGAAAAAAAAAAGATGACATACAGGATGTATTAACCCAAGACAGCAATGGGTTGTGTTGGGATATCGTAATGTACCAGTGATGATAATAATCATTATTATTATTAATGTTATAGCGACCTTGGTTTCAGTAAGTTTGTGTAATGTATTAGGATAACTTATCTCAACTTCAGGGGTACAGTACAATATCTTAATGCACCAAAGATCAAGATGACGTTGGCTACTTCTGCTTGTGTGTTACAAATACAATAATGGCTCCTAAAGGAAGTCGCTTACCGGAGATCCAGCCCAGACTCTTTCCACAGCATGTCCATCAGACGGAGTAATTGAAGAGTCAGCATATCCTGACGCAGATCTGTATATAGAGACACATGTAAAGTGGATTTCTTTGCCACACACAAGATGGGGTAACTAGTCACTAAGAGAACTGGCAAAACAACTAGATAACAAACTACAACTTAACCCTAACTTTCTACTAGAATGAAAGAAAAATAAAGCAATTGCCACTGCTCCCCCCCTTCCATTTTTCATGGGAGAAATATGAAATTCCCTCATAGTACAAGAACTTACAAGACTCTTTATAAAGGTAACCAAAAAAAAATGTAGTCTGATACCACCTCATCTTTTTGCCAACCTACAGTCTATTGTAAAGCTGGCCATACAAATTATATAGTTGTTGCCTGAACACTATGATTGCCTAATTTTACATACATATGTACTCTCCGCTTGGCACATCATGCATGTGTTTTCAGAGAAAGGGGGAGGACAGCTGCTGCCAGACCTTCTCTGAAAACAAAAGGATCATACACTTGAAATCCATGCCCAACCCTTTTCTCCCCCCCAATATTTGGCATCACTGGAGAGTCAGGAGGCTCCCCCCCCCCCCCCCCCCATTTACTTTAGATCTGTGTTCACCAAACTGTGGAACTCCAGATGTTGCAAAACTACAACTACAAGCATTCACAAACAACCGGTGGTGGTCCGGACATGACGGGAGTAGATTTAAAACATCTGGAGGTCCACAGTTTGAGGACCCCTGCATTAGATGGTCATCAGGATCCACTGACATTGGTGGGATAAGCCGAAATGTATCTAATGTGTATGGCCAGATTTACTAAACCTACAAACACACACACACAAAATCTTCGCTCACCATCTCCATTTTTGAAGATGATCCCTGTATAGTCTCCTCCAAAGCCTTTATTGTTGTATACAATCCAGAGAGGTTTCATCTTGGAGTCCATGTACTTGCACTTGTCTATCCTGTTAATATTAGATGGAAAAAAGAAGATGTGGGCAGAGATAATCTTTTAATGTTAACCTCTGCCATTGTTGTCCCCACCACCTCAAGTGGAAAACTGTACAAAACTACAACGTTCTTAATTTCTTCCATTTCTTACACGTAGGTATGCCAACAGTAATGTATGTGGAAGTTAGTCTCCAGCACTGCTGAAGCAGTCTACTTCTGTAAACCAGCTATTCTACAAGAAAGTGGGCACTCACACAAGTTCAGAGAGGGTGACGCTGGGATTGAGGGGTGACTGGATATTACTGAGGGCTTCCCTGTAGGCATTTTGCTTCAGACAGGCCAGCATGGTTTCCTTGTTCTTCACCCTGCTTTGCTTTATTGCATTCAGTTTGATCAGGCCATTTAATGTACGCATCTTGTTTAGAGCCTCCACCTAAGAACAACATATGCCATCACAAGTTATTGAAGATGCAATTCAGCCCATTGCTTACATTAAAGAGGTGGTTCACTGAAATGTTTAATTTAACCAATGAACCCCGGCTGCATAATACAACAAAAAAAGCTTCTACTCTCCTCCCTCACACCCTCCGGTATTGGCACGGCACTTCACAGAGCTACAGACGCCACCTCCATCGCCATTGGCCACAGCAATGTCCAGGCCCAGTCAGTGATTTGCTGAGTGAAGTGACATGAGATCCGTAAAGTGCACTGGGCACCGATACCAGAGGCTGTGGGGAAGGAGAGTAGAAGCTTTATTTTGTTTTATTATACAACCTGGGCACATTGGTTAAACTAAAATTTTCAGTGGACAACCCCTTTAAGAAGAGATCTAGTAAAATGTGTCCCGAAGGCAGAGGGTTTTAACATAAGACGCAATTTATATATTGATAAAAATAGATAATTTTATCTGCAGAGCTCAGAGGAAATAATGCTGAATTTTGGAACAAGTTACAGAGTGTGGTAGTAATAGATTGAGCGGCATAGATGGAGATCACATGTCATGCACTTTGTGGTGGTTACCTGTTTGGACAGCACCTTCATGTGAGCCACACTGCCTCGACAATAAGCTTCCAACAGCAACCCAAACTGCACAGACACCGCAGGGATGTGCATCTCAGCCCTACAGACAGGAACATTAGCAAAGAACGAAGAGCAAGTATGAGATCCAATATCCTTCTATCACAAGAAGATCATGTTCATAGAGTATTATACCAGAAATCAGTGTTCTCCATTTCTGTCCACACAGGTTGTATATACAGCTCTATTTCACTCTATTTCATTCCTTTTCCCACGTGCTAAAAAGCTTATATGACTTGCCAAGTCAAGTACAAAGAAACATTTCTTGAATTCCAGTGATTATGTGGGCTTCACCGTAATTCATAGGGGTCTATCCATCAAAGACAGAGGAATCAAGTAGGGGCTACGTGGCGATGGGCACACTCTGGTTACATGAGGGCCGCTTTAATAATCTGCAGAATTTATCTCTCATTAAATTTGGATAATCATTGCAAAACGTACATTTCAGACCTTGTGAAAAGAAATCCTTAAAGGGGTATTCCAGGCCAAAACTTTTTTTTATATATCAACTGGCTCCGGAAAGTTAAACAGATTTGTAAATTACTTCTATTAAAAAATCTTAATCCTTCCAATAGTTATGAGCTTCTGAAGTTGAGTTGTTGTTTTCTGTCTAACTGCTCTCTGATGACTCACGTCCCGGGAGCTGTGCAGCTCCTATGGGGATATTCTACCATCATGCACAGCTCCCGGGACGTGACATCCTCATTGAGCATTTAGACAGAAAACTTCAGAAGCTAATAACTATTGGAAGGATTAAGATTTTTTAATAGAAGTAATTTACAAATCTGTTTAACTTTCCGGAGCCAGGTGATATATATAAAAAAAGGTTTTGCCTGGAATACCCCTTTTAAAGGGAACATGTTTGTCAACGTTGCAGTTTATGTAATAAGGGATGTCCTGTCCATTCAGTAAAGGGAAAGAAGTGATTCAAGACTGACCTAAGGGTTCAATCCTAAATGTATGGTCAGTTTTCTGGTCCCGTATATACTCAAGTATAAGCCGACCCGAATATAAGCCTAGGCCCCTAATTTCACCCCAAAAACCCATAAAAAAATTGTTGACTCGACTATAAGCCTAGGGTGGGAAATACATCATCCCCCCCATGTCATCATCCAGACCCTGGTCATCATTACCCCCCCCCCCCCCCTTCATCACCGCCTGTCAATCCCTTCATCAGTGGTTTTCAACCTGCGGACATGCAGCTGTTGCAAAACTACAACCACCAGCATGCCCGGACAGCTATCGGCTGTCTGGGCATGCTGGGAGTTGTAGTTTTGAAAACTCTGGAGGTCTGCAGGTTGAAGACCACTGCGGCCTTCGTCATCACCCCCCCCCCCCTTCAT
Source organism: Hyla sarda (assembly GCF_029499605.1). Taxonomy (NCBI): domain Eukaryota; kingdom Metazoa; phylum Chordata; class Amphibia; order Anura; family Hylidae; genus Hyla; species Hyla sarda. The sequence continues at coordinate 87,512,638 of NC_079191.1, read as the reverse complement.
CATCACTGCCTGTCAATCCCTCATCAGTGGTCTTCAACCTGCGGACCTCCAGAAGTTGCAAAACTACAACTCCCAGCATGCCCGGACAGCATGCCCATCGGCTGTCCGGGCATGCTGGGAGTTGTAGTTTTGAAACCTCTGGAGGTCCGCAGGTTGAAGACCACTCAGAAGGGACTGACAGGCGGAGAGTTCACTCGAGTATAAGCCGAGGGGGCGTTTTCAGCACGAAAAAATCGTGCTGAAAAACTCGGCTTATACTCGAGTATAAGTGACTTATTGAAGACTCAGATGTATGGGTCTAAGCTGCTATTTTCACCTTTGTATAGTTGAGGGTTGCTTGGTACTGAAAACTATTTTTCCAATAGTGTTAATAGAAATAGGATACCTTATCAAATATCACCTCTTTCTGGAGGAGCAAACATGTCTATGTATTACAAAGAATTTAACCCCTTAAGGACTCAGACCCTTTTGGCCTTAAAGGGGTACTCCGGTGAAAACCTTTTTTCTTTTAAATCAACTGGTGGCAGAAAGTTAAACATATTTGTAAATTACTTCTATTAAAAAAATCTTAATCCTTCCAGTACTTATTAGCTGCTGAATGCTACAGAGGAAATTCCTTTCTTTTTGGAACACTGATGACATCACGAGCACAGTGCTCTCTGCTGACATCTCTGTCCATTTTAGCAACCTGCATAGCAGATGTATGCTAAGGGCAGCATGGTGGCTCAGTGGTTAGCACTGCTGCCTTGCAGTGCTGGGGACTTGGGTTCAAATCCCACTAAGGACAACAATAAATAAATCGCTACTATTATTATAATAACGTCAGCAGAGAGAACTGTGGTCGTGATGTCATCAGAGAGCATTCCAAAAAGAAAAGAATTTCCTCTGTAGTATTCAGCAGCTAATAAGTACAGGAAGGATTAAGATTTTTTAATAGAAGTAATTTACAAATATGTTTAACTTTCTGCCACCGGTTGATTTAAAAGAAAAAAGGTTTTCACCGGAGTACCCCTTTAAGGACTCAGCAAATTTTACTTTTACATTTTAGTATTTTCGTCCTCGCCTTCTAAAAATCTTAACTCTTTTATATTTTCATCTACAGGCGAGTATGAAGGCTTGTTTTTTGCGCAACCAGTTGTCCTTTGTAATGACATCACTCATTTTACCATAAAATGTATGGCACAACCAAAAAAATACTATTTGTGTGGGGAAATCGAAAAGAAAACAGCAATTTTGCGAATTTTGGAAGGTTTCGTTTTCACCCTGTATAATTTACGGTACAAATGACATTTGTTCTTTATTTTTTGGGTCAATACGATTAAAATCATACCATTATTACATACTTATCTATTAATGTACCGCTTTAAAAAAATCGCAAACTTTTTAACCAAACTAGTACGTTAAAAATCCCTCTATTTTGCTGACCTATAACTTTTTCATTTTTCCATATAAGCGGCAGTATGAGGGCTCATTTTTTGTGCCGTGATCTGTACTTTTTATTTATACCACATTTGCATATATAAAAAACTTTCAATATATTTTTTTTATAAATTTTTTGGGGAATAAAATGTTACAAAAAAACAGCAATTTTGGACTTTTTTTTATGTTCACCGTATGTGATCATTAACTTTATATTTTAATAGTTTGGATATTTACGCATGCGGTGATACCAAATATGTTTATACATTTTTTTAAATAATTATTTTTTTTAATCTAATTAGCCTCTGAGCCCTTGACAAAGCCGTTTCAAATCGGCGAAACGTTGGAGGGGGGGGCTACAGTGCGTCTTTTAATTAGCAGTGTGTACTCTAACATCAATAAAGATAATAACTGCAGGGCAGTAAACCATAATATGGTCTCCTTCCACGATCACTATGCATACAGAGCAACTGCATAGTGAACCCGGCAATCAATGGAAGTGAGACCTGCATTTCTAACCAGAGCAGTAGTACACAGGCACAACATTAGAGTCACACTGTGTTTTTAATGGTTTGTGTTTTTTGGGCGATATACTCTACGGAGTTTAATAAACTTTAACTTTTAAAAGTATATTAGTGGGGGATGTTTAGATTAGAGTTATCCCTGAGGGGTTCCCTCAGGTTTGTGTTACTATGCATAAGGCAGAGCACTGATCAGTATTATCGGTCATCGTCTGCTCTGGTCTGCTCGATCTCCGACCAGAGCAGAAGACCCCTAAAGACGGCCGGAGGCAGGTGAGGGGACCTCCGGCCGCCATGCTGGATGATCGGATCCCCGCGGCAGCGCTGCGGGTGATCCGATCATACATTTTAGTGACTGCACTGCCGCAGATGCCATGATCTGTATTTATCATGGCATCTGAGGGGTTGATGGCACACATCAGCATGATCGCTGATGTGTGCCATTACCGGCAGGTTCCTGACTGAGCATCGGTCTGACGGTAGCAGTCATGTACAGGACGTAAATGGACGTCCCGGTGCATTAGGTACCACTGCACCAGGATGTACAGTTACATCCTGCGTCGTTAAGGCAGTGAATATAGATTATTAAAACACCCCCACCACTTGCTAACAGGAAGTAGCAGCAGGGCTCAGTTAAGCACTGTGCTAGTTCATGTATGTTCAACACCACTCAGTTCTGCCCAGGGAGCAATACAAGCGGTGTATGGATTCTATTGACTTCTGTAAATCCATACACTGCTCTGAGCAGAACCGAGCGGTGAAGAGCAAGACATGAACAGGCAAAATGCTTAACTGAGCACTGTTACCCCCTTGTTTCAGCACTTCTGATATGTGGCATTTACAGGTCTGACATTTTTTAAACCTTTAGTAACCCTTTAAGATATAAATTAACCTGAGATGCCAGAAGAGGAACTGTCCAATTCTGCGATTCGCCAGGGCCCGCTCAAGCAGGAAACGTGAGAGTGCGCAATCCAGAAATGGTTCATACTTAAGAACTTGGACCAGTTGTAGCAAGTACTGGGATAACTCTTCATCACTGATAAGACACAGAAGGAAGTGTAAGAAAGTGACAAAACATCAGTACAAAACATTAGGTATCAATTGCTTCACATAATATTTAGGGTTCAATCTTACTGGGGCATTCTTTTCTGCTCAAAACCTTGTTTTTTTGTGAATGCTGCTAATTTTTTAGTCTATTGTTAAGAAGCGGACAAAGGGCGACTTATTTCCCGGTGTAGTTCGCTATTAAAAGCTAGACATTTCAAAGGAGGGGGCACCTATAAATTCAAATGGGGAAAAATGTGGGAAAATCTTCAATCACTGCTCAGACTTTTGCTAACTTAAAGGGGTACTCCGCCCCTAGCCATCTTATCCCCCATCCAAAGGATAGGGGATAAGATATCCTCAGGAGCGGGACCCCCGGGATCTCAGCTGCAGTCCCTCGCTGTCATTACTGCACAGAGCAAACTCGTTCTGTGCGTAATAACAGGCAATACAGGGGCCGGAGCATTGTGACGTCACGGCTCCGCCCCCTTGTGATGTCATGGCTCTGCCCCCTTAATGCAAGTCTATGAGAGGGGGCGTGGCGGCCGCCACACCCCCTCCCATAGACTTGTATTGAGGGGGCGGGTAATGATTGCCCATCATTACGCACAGAGAAAGTTTGCTTTGTGCAGTAATGAAAGCGGGGTGCTGCAGTCGAGATCCCGGGGGTCGCCAGCGTCGGGACTCCTGGAATCTGACATTTTATCCCCTTTCCTTTGGATAGGGGATAAGATGTCTAGGGGCAGAGTACCCCTTTAACGAAACTGGCAGACAAGCTATCGATACAGATCTTCTAAGCAGGCAACAGATTCTTATGAAGTATTTGAGAATTGTGTAATGATAGGACTAGTCTGTTGTATTACTAATAACTAAAATTACACTAAGCAGAATCAAACTTTTTTTCATGGTCAGGAGGTGCATAATGGTTAATATCACAGAGAGGACTATGTAATGCTATCAACTGCACTTGATCCCCCAATAACACACACATATAAACGTGCACTGGTGGTAAGCATATTAGGTTACTAGACCTTATCACTATGTATGATCTGCATGAATACATATGGGTCTATAGATGGACCTACCTCATGGACTTCAGACAGTTTACAGCATATTCCCTTACATACTGGTCAGGATAGTTGAAGTCAAGCAGCTCTAGAGCATCCCTGGGGGGAAGTTTAGACCAAATTTGCAGCAATGCCTGAAGCTGTAAGAAGCAAAAGACTGATTAAAAAATGACTAGGAAAATATAACAAATCCATCCATAGTGGAAATACTAATGATACTGGATTTGCACCCATGTCCCCTGTGTGGCAGGACAACCGTGCACACCACTTAGTCACTTCTCATTGTAATATTAAAAGGGTATTCCGGGAAAAACCTTTTTTTTTTATATATATCACCTGGCTCCGGAAAGTTAAACAGATTTGTAAATTACTTCTATTAAAAAATCTTAATCCTTCCAATAGTTATTAGCTTCTGAAGTTTTCTGTCTAACTGCTCAATGATGATGTCACGTCTCGGGGGCTGTGCATGATGGGAGAATATCCCCCTAAGAACTGCACAGCTCCCGGGACGTGAGTCATCAGAAAGCAGTTAGACACAAAACAGCAACTCAACTTCAGAAGCTAATAAATATTGGAAGGATTTTAAAATTTTTTAATAGAAGTAATTTACAAATCTGTTTAACTTTCCGGAGCCAGTTGATATATAAAAACAAGTTTTGGCCTGGAATACCCCTTTCATATTGCACACACACACACAAAAAAAAAAAATCACATATAGGTTCTGTAGCATTGCAGGCTTATTATTGGAGAAGAAACTGGTTCCACAAAAGGATCCTGGGGTACTCTGTTAGACCCTGAATTAACAGAGTACCAGTAATCTACAATTAACAGCAAAACTACAACTCCCAGAATGCTAGAAGTTGTAGTTTTGCAACAGCTAGAAAGCCACAAATTGCAAAACTTTAGCTGTCTGGGCATGCTAGGAGTTGTAATTTTTTAACAGCTGGAGGCACCCTGGTTGGGAAACACTGGTCTAGACATTCTCATCATATAAGAGTGCTAATGGCTAAAATATCCCCATCATGTAGTACAGCCAATACATCCTCATAATGTAGAACAGTGTTTCCCAACTCGGGTGCCTCCAGCTGTTGCAAAACTACAACTCCCATCATGCCCGGACAGCCGTTGGCTGTCCGGGCATGATGGGAGTTGTAGTTTTGCAACAGCTGGAGGCACCCGGGTTGGGAAACAGTGATGTAGAAGAATAAGGACCAAGCCTTACCAGTAATGTATTACAGCTTAGCTATCCTGCTATACACAGAATGTAGCAATAGTATCTGAATGTGATGGACGCACAACGATCAGGGAATTTTCCAGAGAAACGTTCATTGACCCCATTGACCGTCCTTTAACTTCCCTGTTTATCAGTTCATTGTCTGGATGTCTAATCGCAGACAGGTCAGGAAGTTGTTGTGTAGAAAATCTGGCCACACTTTCCTTTCATTGCACCTGGATATCTAGATATAGAACCACACCGCATCTAAAAAAGGGCACAATATTCTGCTTCCAACCACAAAAACACAAAAGTAATATTCTGAACAGTGCTGGTGTTATGTACCCAGTCTAGCCTAATATAAAATGACTGGCACCAGGCTAATGGGATTACAGCAAGGAAATGGTAGGGGCGAAAGTAAGAAGGGAGCTTTATTACAACCTAGAGGAAAAGTGGTGCAGCTGCCCATAGCAACCAACCAAATTACTTCCTTCATTTTTCAAAAGGCCTCTGAAACATAAAGAAGCGATCTCTCCCTGAGTCATTAAACCTCAATATCAACTAAAAACTAAGAATGACATACATCTTAATCCCACCAGAAGGTGCTCATAAAAACTGTTGTGGGCTTAGGGGTTCCGGTATCTTTCCCTCCTCCTTCAAAAATTCTGTCATAATCTTATTACTGAAAAAAACATCTCTGGTCTTGGTCTATTCTCGCTTAATCCACTATCTTCCTTTGAACTTGCTCCTTGACCCCTTACAGACTGGGTTCTGCTCCCTACAATCCACAGAAATACCCCATAACCAAAGTCACCAATGATCTCGTGGTGGCCAAATCTTATGGCAATTTCTCTCTACTGATTCTTCTTCATCTCTTTGTGGCATTTGACACTGTAGATCCCAAACTCCTCCTCAGCGGTCTCCATTGGTCTTAAAGGGGTACTCCGCCACTAGACCCCTGGGAACTCGGCTGCGGCACCCCACTGTCATTACTGCACAGAGCAAACTCGTTACAGGGGCCAGAGCGTCATGATGTCACGGCTCCGCCCCCTCATGACGTCACGGTCCGCCCCCTTAATACAAGTCTATGGGAGGGGCATGGTGGCCGCCACGCCCCCTCCCATAGACTTGTATTGTGGGGGCGGACCGTGACATCACGAGGGCAGAGCCGTGAGTTCACGATGCTCCAGCCCCTGTATTGCCAGTCATTACGCACAGAGCGAGTTTGCTCTGTGCAGTAATGACAGCAGGGGGCCACAGCCGAGATCCCGGGGGTCCCCAGCGGCGGGATCCCACGATCAGACATCTTATTCCCTATCCTTTGGATAGGGGATAAGATGTCTAGGGGCGGAGTACCCTTTAAGGACTCTGCCCTCTGGTTTTCTTCCTACCTCTATGACTTCAATGCCTTAGTTTCCAGCTCTACCTCTTTCCCTCTTCCTCTTGCTGTCAGAGTTTCTCAGGAATCTGTCCTGAGTCCTCTCCTCTTTTCTCTCTATACATTACCCATTGGAAAAAACAGTAGATCTGGTTTCCAGTACCAGCTCTATACGTCTTCTCGTAACATCACCCCTACACTCCTACAAATACAAGTGTCTCTCTGCTGTCTGTAACACCATGTCCTTCCTAATTCTGCAATAAAATCTTATTAAAACAAATTTTCTATTAACGTATTAACATAATTTCTCCATCAACCAATCTACCTAAACTTGACATTTCCATCTTGGCATGTGGTACGACCATAACTCCCTGGCAGCAAGTCCGCTCTCTTGCAGTTATGCTATCTATCTTTCACTTCTTATATCTAGACCCTTTCACCTTCTTGTCACCTGCACCTGAAAACATCTTCAGAATCCACTATTTTTTTTTCTACTAAAACAGTTAAAAATCTGGTTGTTGCTTGGATTTATTCTCATCTAGATTATTGTAACTCTTTACAAATAGACCTTCTCTTTTCTAGCCCGTCCTAAATTCAGAAACCAGACTCCTCTTCCTCTCCAGTGGTTACACCAATGCCTCCCCCTGTGTCAGTCACTACCCTGGTTACCCATTGAGTCCAGAATACCGTACAAAACCCTCATTCTCATCCACAAAGCTCTCCACAGTGCTGCACCTCTGGAACACAATATCCTAAACCCTCAGCTTTATACCCAATACCCATAGTTTGAAATGTGCCCTAAAAACACATCTGTTTAGGCAGGTGTAGGACATTCCCTAATTGGTCTCCCCTACTATCACTTTACTCCCTTTGAGTCATCCGGGTCTTAGAGACATCAAAACTGCTATATTTGGCGTCCCCCCTCCTCTATGCATTTTAGATATTTAAAATGAAGTTGGAGACTGGTTCACCCTACATTATGTAACCTTCCCTTTGTATAAAACAAGGCTGGGCTGTTGTATTAATAAAGCACTTTCTACCCTTTGTCTCAACCCCATTCCTTATAGACTGTAAACTCTTGTGAGCAGGGCGAAATGTGTAATATTGTAAAGTCTGATACTTCTCTTTATTTGTATCTTAAAACTTGTAAAGTGCTGCCAAATTGGTTGGTGCTCTATAACATTATTATCCGTCACAGTGAACAAGAAGTCTGATCTATCATGTTAAAGTGTAGGAGGAGTCGAGCAGACTGACATAGCGTGTTGTGGGAATAATGTCAGCATATTTATTATTTTATTCACGTACATCTCTGCTCATTCTGGGTTTAGGAGTCAAGTGGGTGGTCATAGTGAGGTACTGACACCTATCATTGTGTGCATGCTGATATAGGGAAGACCACAAATTACTCAGTAGGACCGCCTATTGAGCCAGGATTTTGACCACTATAACTTTTTCATTTTGCCACTTGCGAAGCTGAGTGACTGCTCAATATTTGCAGTGTAGCTTTTATTTGTACTCCTTCTGTGTAGTATTAACTTTGAAGTTGATGGGACTTTTTGATCACTTCTTTAATTCATTTTTTTCAATGCAATGTAATAAATAAATAGTTCTGCATGTGGCATACTAAATATGTTTATTTTTTTAGTTGTAAAATGGAAGAAGTGGGGCGATTTTAATATATATATCAGTGTAAATGCATTATATTCGTGTTGGCTGTAAAAAAAAAAAAATGTATAAAAAAATGATAAAATATATATATATATATATTTTATCATTTTTTTATACATTTTTTTTTATTTTTTTTTTTACAGCCAACACGAATATAATGCATTTACACTGATCTATCTGTTATTGGTGCTCTGCTGGCACGGCCTCTGGCTTCCCTGAAAACCTCTCAGCCCACAATTGGAGGAATGAGGGGGGGGAGGATTGGCTTGGGCCAATTAAATGATGGCCATAGGAATGATCAGTCATGGGTTGTGAAGGGTCTGACAAAATCCAAAGCACCATGATGAAATTTTTAGTTGCTATGGCAACCTGGGAATTGTCCAGCCCTGGCCTACTAGACTCATAGGCCCAGATTTAAATAAATAATCTACAAGTTATACTGACTCTTCTTACTCAAAACTATACCAATCTGCCCAGCTGCTCCTGCTCTATAACATGATGCTTGTAGACTGGGCAGCATCTTTATGCTGACAAGTTACTTTTAACCATTCTTGTAAATAATACTTCTTAGCAAAGAAGGATTATCGTCTTCTATACCCCCAGTACAAAACGGAGGCAAACTGTGATTGGAGGAAATGGTTTCTTACGTCTTTTAGAAAGTACGTCGGCAAGCCGTGGTTTGGAAGGAAGCAGAGGTCTAAGTGACCTGACAGGCGCTCGGAAATTCCAAAAATACAGCTTGCAACATGTTTACATTCCACTGCTGCAAATCTGGAAGGGAAGTTAAGGCTAGAGAGGAGCTCTGTGACCAGGAGAGATAATCAGCCATCAAAACGCGAGCCCGTAGGACGCCCGGAGACCAAAGGATGTCTAAAAACAGCTCTGCACCCATACGACCTCCAATCATTGAGCACAGACAGGAAACCACCTTATAAAAGCCTATTCCAGCTGTGTTTTCTTTTAATGTTAAATGCCAATTTCTTTGTTTCTGCTGACATCAAATCATCTGAAGAGTTAAAAAACAAAGACTGAAAAGTAAGTGCCATGTGCCTTTAAGAATAACCCACAATACTGAAAGCTGGAAATATGATAAACTAAGCAATAACACAAATATTCTAAGACAATTGTACAACAATCTGACCTCATACTAGTCTTGTTTGCACTAGGTCTTACAGTAATTGCCCTGTGCACTGCAGGGATCCTTCATGATCAGCAGGTCTTCTTCCACATCAGGGGTTATAATTATTGGACCCTCTGAGTTACAATGGATGTGGCTTTAAAGCTTTATCTTATTGGGACACACTACCTCTTATGTAGGAGACCTATGACCAACCCTTGTAAACCATAGTAAATAAGCCCTTTTAAGTTAGCTTGTTTATAGAGACATGTCAAAAATTTTGATCGGTAGGGGGCTTTGTGCTGGAAACCCCCATTAGAACGAGTGGGGAGAAGCGTGAGGTAATGTGCTTCACTCCCCAGCTCACAGCAATCTCTACTTTGCTTCACAGGACAGCCCCATCATAAGACTATGGGCCCATTCTGTGAAGCTGCAAGGCAAGGAGTGAAGTGCACTACTGTATGCTTCTCCCAGCTCGTTCTAATGCGGCACCGACAACCTGACCGATCATGTCTCTGTGACATGTCAAAAAATGTTTTCAAATAAAAGGGAAACTTTAACAATCACTTGCATTCCTCTAACCCTCATTCAATAAAGAGTTAAATCATTCCTGGCCTGAGACAAAAAGGCAAGTTATTGAATTCCAGCAGAGTGGAAGGAAGTGTTTGTACACCAGCATTTTTCTCTATATCAGTATGCTGTGTAACATTCACCCTCATGCAAGGAAAATTCCTACATGTTGGTTAGTCATTGAACCTGGAAGGCTTGAAATAGTAAAAAGGAAGAAGATTCAAAAAATAAGATTGAAAAACCCAATCTAAGAAAATACAGAAGGCCTAAAACATTATTCATACAGTCAGCAGAAGTAAAGCTGATTGTTCTCCTTAAATAAACACTCCACAAAATATTTTTTTATGCTTATGGGGGGACATTTATCAATACGTGTCTGTGTGCAACCACTTCACAGCCTTTTTTTTGCTGGGTTTTTGGCTTATGTGCGCCAAATTTATCAAAACTGTGCACATAAATTTTGTACAAATGAAAAATCACCTCAGAACTTGCTGTATGAGGTCACTTTTCTAAGTGGTATGAATTAGCGTTTTTTTTTTTTTTTTAAACATTTGCACATTATTTTTGCGCCTTTTAAAAAAAGATGCAGTTAATAAATCTCGTCCACTGCATAGTCAAGAATGAAGCACTGCATTTCACAGTCACTTTTGCCAAAGTTGTCTATTTTGAAATTGCACATTTTCTTGAGCAAAAACTACGCAAAAAATTTGCGCCAAATTTCAGCCAATAAAATGTCAAGAAGGCAATGACAACTCTCCCCCACAGAGTGCAGTACAGGCTACTATTGGAGAATAATGTAGAGGTTCTTGAACACGCCTTGTGCTTACTTGTTTTAGCTGATAAGTTTCCAGCCATACTGATCCGAATTTTCCCACTAAAATGCTTTTCTTATGCTACCTATGAATCCACTGGACTTTCAGAGAGAGACAGGAGAGAAGGTGGAGTCTCATCACTGCAGGTCAGCTAATGAGACCAACCTAAATCAGGCTGGCTGCTGGAGTTCAGCAAGGTGAGACTTATAATTGTATTAGTGTCAGTTCACATTATATGCAGTTTTGATGTGTTTTGATGTGCATTTTTTGGAGAAATATTGCCATGAGGACAACATGATGTGATCTATAATCACAAATTGGGTGTTTTATGAAGTTCTGAAGTCTTCAAGCAGCGTTGACACATTGGGGGAGATTTATCAATCAGCCCGAAACCCTAATTGTCTTTTTCCAATTGTCTTTTTCCACAGCAACCAATCACAGCTCAAATCTTAACAAGCTCTTGTAAAGTGAAAGATGATCTGTGATTGGTTGCTATGAGAAAAAACAATAAGGGTTTCAGACTGATTGATAAATATGGGCCATTTTGACATCTCACTGGCCCTCATTTACTATTGCAAACCCAACATGTTTTGTCGGGTTGTTCGCCAGATTCTGTCACATTGCGCCAGAAATTCTGTCTGCGCCAGATTTTGCGGCAGAATTTGCGCCAGAATTGCAAAAACCCAGACTAACTCTCCATTTTGCTAAGAAAATCAGAAAAAGGGGGCGCGGCTACCGAGAAAAGGGGGCGCGGTCTCCAAAAGGGGCATGTTCCTGACATTTTCACAAAAACCCAACATATTTACTAAGGTTTCCACATAAAATGTGGTGGATTTAATCTGAGGAAAACCAGACCGATCAGAGCATGTGTAAAAAAAAAAAGCAAAGTGTAGGGAAAGTTGAAAATGTAGGGAAACCTTAGTAAATACTGTGGAAAATAAACCCACAAAGCACTACACTCCACTCTTCGTAAATAAGGGCCACTGTGTTTTGGTTGTTTTTGCTGCAAATTTCCAAAATAGGGGCAAAATAGTGCCATTTTGTGGCAATATCAGGTAAATCCCAGCAAAAATACAGAAGGAAAGCTACCAAAAACGCAATATGTGAACAAGGAAGGTGTAGAACTATATATTCAGATAATCATAGAGAAAGCAGCAGCAGAGAGCATACACAAAGGGGAGGGGTCTGTAAGCTGCCAGGAGAGATCTGATAGGTGATGATGCCATCCAGTCGGAAGTCAGCTGACCCAGAACATACCATTTCCTCCATCACTTTGGATCAAAAGATCACCAGCCTGACCCACAGAGAATGACAGTGCTTAGTTACAGTAATAAAACATAAGGATGCAGCTGTGCTGGAATAAAACAGATGGAGCTGTAGGAATAGTGATGGTGAGTGTGCAGGATACAGGCAAAATAACAAAACAAAACCTAAAAAGCTTCTTTAAGCCTCTTACTCACCTGGGCAACATCTTCCATCTTGTTCCATTTGACAGACAGTAATAATTTAGGAAGCGAGCAAGGAAAGTTCTCCCGACAGTCATACCGCAAAGTCCAAATCAGATCCTTCTCATTCTCACACAACTGGCACAGCGGGTCCCTCTCCATGATCTCCTTCAGCTCTATATTAAATTTCTTTCCTCCACGCCCCTATAATATGGACATATTAATGTTTAAAGGATCATGTCAGCTTATATCTTATTAATAAACATTTATTAGCTCTTGACATATGGACAACCCTCCTAGGCCCAACAGGAAAAAAAAAAACACACCTGGCTAAAAGAATTTTCACATATATTCAATAAAGTTATTGATTGTTTCAGAAAATAGTTCTGCATTTAACAAGAACAGAACTAACTGCAGCTGAAAATAAATAGGTACAACGTTCATTTACGGTATTTGGCCATAGTAATCAAGACATTCCACTAGGTGGCAGTGTTATATCATTATTACAATACTGTTTATACCAGTGGTCCCCAAACTGTGGCCCTCCGGATGTTGCAAAACTACAATTCCCAGCATGCCTGGACAGCCGTTGGCTGTCCAGGCATGCTGGGAGTTGTAGTTTTGCAACATCTGGAGGGCCACAGTTTGGGGACCACTGGTTTATACTGTATGTCTCCTATGAATCAAATATGGGAAACAATAAAAAAGCTGAAAAAAGTTTTTAAATTATGATTTATTGTCTTCCAATTAGTCTCATATCACTTGGACATATGCATTCACACATCACAGTCTTGGTGCATTTTTTCTTTTTAATCCACAAACAGATGCTATGTTTGATTTAGGATCTAGCAAAAAAAAAAAAAAAAAAGCCACATGCTAGAAAAATGCAGAACAAATGCGATATGACGTAAAGAGTTTTTTCATAGCAAATAAATCGATGTACCAAGCTACCACGCCATATTTAAAGTATAAAACACTGTACTGCTGTGTATACCCAGATATGACACTCATAATCACGTATGATGATATGAACACATATAATTCTATAGGTAGTATCTAGGTATGCGATCTGTGTAGCAGCAAACGTATGGTAAAAGGGGCAAGCTGTTAGTTCAGTAAGCTGATCACACAGGGGGCCCTCTGGTGGGGCCCCAGCGATCAGCTGTTATCTGTGGAGAAACCTTGGAAGATGGTAAATTAGCCTGCAGCGCCACCACAGGGCAAATTAAACATTGCATAGTGTCTATACAAATCAAGGGGCATTGCCTGATGAAGCTGCGCATGCGCAGCGAAACGCGTTGCATCTAATAAATCCATTGATTTTACTTGGCTGCCTGATGGTTCCTCTCTGCGCCAGACTAACTCCTGACTCCCTGGTCATTCGGTTTTGATTTTACTCTTACCCAGGAGGGCTGCAGTGGACCTTCTTCTACATCTCTTCTGCTCTTAACCTTGTTGTGTGTGGGCGCACAACCAACTTTGGTAAGTGGCTTGGGAATTACCGTCCCCTACCCCCACCTGCATCTGATCTACTGATCCCGCACATGAGGCGCCTTCCTCCCTCTCTCTAGATATACAAATCAAGGGGCAGTTTAATGCAAATTCCAGGAATATGGACCGATTCAAAATACGTTCCAGCAATGTATGAGTAGTTACGCCATGAACTTTGACAGTATATTAAGAGTTTATTGTCTTATTCGGCACCAAAAAAAAATTCTTATAGTGAGTGGAACGTTCATGGAAATCCATGTTTTCTTTGTTTTAGGTTTGTTCTTTCCTATGACAGCATGATCTGGTGTGTTGTTACTGCTATGCAACATTTGGAAGAATAAGACTTAAAAAAAAGTTTTCGATAAAATCAGCACTGTCAACTTTTCCCAGAAACGAACAAATTGTGCCGCCACTTAGCACTGCTGAGCCAAGTATACTAAGACATCTCTTGTCACATGAGCACTGATGCTGAGAATTAGGAGAACATTTTGTCACTTTCACAAAGCAAAACAAAGCACAGGGGGAACATGTCAGAGACTAGAAGTCAAGCTTAAAGGGGTATTCTGCCCCTAGACATCTTATCCCCTATCCAAAGGATAGGAGATAAGATGTCTGATCGCGGGGGTCCTGCCGCTGGGTAACGTTACGATCTCTGTGTAGCACCCAGCATTTGTTTAGAACGCTGGATGCCAGCGGCGGGGGTCGTGACATCACGACCACATCCCTCATGACGTCACACCACGCCCCCTCAATGCAAGTCTATGGGAGGGGGCCACGCCCCCTCCCATAGACTTGCATTGAGGGGGCGTGGTATGACATCACAACTCCACTGCTGCCCGCAACAATTTGGACCAACGCTGGGGCAACGGAGTACCCCTTTAACAATCTTCAGCCTCAAAACCAATAAAGGGTCAGCAACTATTTAAGAAAAAAAAAAAAAGTGGTCTCCCATATGGGGTAATGGCTGTGTCAGGCACCTGGAATTTTAAAGCCATATCATCTAGGTTACATAAAGTCGAGGGCTTCTTTAGATGAATTGTATGCAGTAATACTTATTCATTCTTCTTGTCTATAACTATCTCATTTTATAATGGTCACTTTCTGTCTGACCACAGTGCTCTCTGCTGACACCTCTGTCCATTTTAGGAACTGTCCAGAGCAGGAGATGTTTGCTATAGAGATTTGCTCCTACTCTGGACAGTTCCTAAAATGGACAGAGGTGTCAGCAGAGAGCACTGTGGTCAGCCAGAAAGGAAATACAAAAAGAAAAGAACTTTCTGTGCAACATACAGAAGCTGATAAGTACTGGGAGGATTAAAGGTGTATTCCGGACATAAAACATCTTATCCCCTATCGAAAGGATAGGGGATAAGATGTCTGATCGCGGGGGACCCGCCGCTGGGACCCTCCATGATCTTCCTGCAGCAGCCTGCATTCTATGCGTAGCTGCGTCTGAAGTTTCGGAAACCTCCGGGCTTCCGAGACGTCACGCCACGCCCCCTCCATTCATGTCTATGGGAGGGGGCGTTGCGCCCGTGACGTCACGTCCCCGTCTCGGAAGCCCGGAGGTTTCCGAAACTTCAGACGCAGATGCATAGAATGCGGGCTGCTGCAGGGAGAACGCGGGGGGTCCCAGCGGTGGGCCCCCCGCGATCAGACATCTTACCCCTATCGTTTCGATAGGGGATAAGATCTTTCTGCCGGAATACCCCTTTAAGATTTTTAAATAAAAGTAATGTACAAATCTGTTTAACTTTCTGGCACCAGTTGATTTAAAAAAATATATATATTTTTTCCAGAGGAGTACCCCTTTAAGACCCCCTGAGCTGTACAATCATATTTTAGATAGCTCACTCTACAATAAAAATATCCATCATTTTCTGTACCATTTCACTTCTGTTACCTGCCCTCTAATAGGAAGCCTGTTTACTCCCAGAGGATGGAGATGTGATGCTCCCACACGTCCAGGAGAGATTTTACTTCTCTGGGACAAAACTGTGGAAGTTTCTGTTCAATGACAGCAAACAGAGTGCTTGAAAACCATAGGAATAGATATATCTATAATGAATGTTTTACACTTCTTCACTCTATTATGCTATGCCAAGTGATGTGAGAGTGGAGAAGCCCCTTCATGAGCCAGCATTTCTCAACCAGGGTGCCTCCAGCTGCTTCAAAACTACAACTCCCAGCATGCCCGGACAGCCAAAGGCTGTCCGGGCATGCTGGGAGTTGTAGTTTTGCAACAGCTGAAGGCACCCTGGTTGGGAAACACTGTCATGAGCACAGTGTTAGGCTGGGTTCACACTATGTTTTACAACTACGGTTTCCGCATACGTTTCTATCAAAAACCGTATGGGAGAAAAAGGGATGGAACAGTATGGGGAAAAAGTAAACTGTATGCGTTTTTAAACAGTATACTGTTTTTAAAAGAGCATACAGTTCCGTCAGTTTTTATAGAAAAAAAACATATACGTTTTTGAAAGTTTTGTCCATTTTTAATGGGAGGGGTCTTGGGTGGGGACTTTAGGATTCAAATGCGCATGTACAAAGTAAAAACGTATACGTTTTTCCCGTATTGAACCGTATACATGTGCGTTTCCCATTGACGTCCATGTTAAAAAAACGTATGTGGTTGCAGTACGGTTTTTAAACTGGAGACAAAATCATGGTCAACCACTGTTTTGACTCCAGTTTAAAAACCGCACTGCAACCACATACGTTTTTTTTTAACATGGACATCAATGGGAAACGCACATGTATACGGTTCCATACGGGAAAATCGTATACGTTTTTACTTTGCACATGCGCATTTGAATCCTAAAGTCCCCACCAAAGACCCCTCCCATTAAAAATGGACAACATTTTCAAAAACGTATGTGTTTTTTTTCTATAAAAACTGACGGAACTGTATGCACTTTTAAAAACAGTATACTGTTTAAAAACGCATACGGTTTACTTTTCCCCATACTGTTCCATTCGTTTTTTGATAGAAAACGTATGCGGGAACCGTAGATGAAAAACGTAGTGTGAACCCAGCCTAATCTGGTGGCTGTTATTTATTGTGAAATCTATTGCGTTTTGCATTCAGTTCTATACCTCAATGCACAGGTCAGTCTGTATTGTTAATGCGCTGCTACGGTATTTTGAGCATGAGTGTCTATGGGCAGACAATGGACTCCAAACTTACCATTATTACTTTTTTTGTTTATTGTTTTATTTTTTTCAAAAAGAATTTCCCTTTGGCATTGTAAATCCTAATGGTAACCTTAGCCTGAAGTGCTCAGCAGGAGTGATCGGACTCCTTGCCCTCAGTGGGACAAAACTGCCCCCGGGCCATGTTATTAATTAACTTTTCGGTGGACCATTAAACACCACGTTTATCTGTAACCATGGGGCTCAGCAAGGAACAAAACTGTAACACATTCCTCAAAGTATATTGGATCCTGTGTCTCCGTGTGAGGCTTCAGGTGACCAGTATCTATCCTGCTATGTTTTGGCTAGAAGGGGTTGTCACCCACCCAGATGCAAAATAACTCTCCTCCAGTGGGAAGAAAGTGGTCTCTCTAGGGCCACCTATAGGAGGCTACTTGAAGTAAATATCTGGCTCTTTAAAGGGGTACCCCACTGGAAAACAATTTTTTTTTTAATCAACTGGTGCCAGAAAATTAAACAGATTTGTAAATTACTTCTATTTAAAAATCGTAATCCTTCCAGTACTTATCAGCTGCTGTATGCTCCACAGGAAGTTCTTTTATTTTTGAATTTCTTTTCTGTCTGACCACAGTGCTCTCTGCTGACACCTCTGTCCATGTCAGGAACTGTCCAGAGTAGGAGCAAATCCCCATAGCAAACCTCTCCTGCATTGGACAGTTCCTGACATGGACAGAGGTGTCAGCAGAGAGAACTGTGGTCAGACAGAAAATAACAATGCAACTTCCTCTGTAGTATACTGCAGCTGATAAGTAATTGAAGGATTAAGATTTTTAAATAGAAGTAATTTACACATCTGTTTAACTTTCTTACACCAGTTGATTGAAAAATTTTTTCCCACTGGAGTACCCCTTTAATGGGCTTATCAGTCAAACCACAGACGCATGTATTTTGGGTCTCAATGTGGTGAAGTATTAGCACAATTTATCCTTCGTTGTCTGTGTAAATCAATCTTTTTTCCCCCTGCGTGTACCTCCCATATTTCCCCCATATTTATCAGAGAGGTGCACATTCTTTATGAATAGCAAATCAGCTTAGATGTTAGCAGTTTTTAATGTGTGGTCCAGGTGGTGTGAGTTTGCACAACAATTTCTCAAAGTTGCAGCTGATAAATCACTTCGGAAAGCGAACGATGCCAGACTACATTCAGGTTGTTCTCTTGGAGGGTCAATGATTTGCGCAAACATTGTGCAACTTCCACTGATTGTGTAAAAACTTGAAGCTTTTTCACACCGACAAAAAGGTGAAACCAGTGATGATTTTAGGAGTGGAACCAAGGCAGGAAAATATGGTGGGAAAACTAGCACCTTTTTCTGTGTTTTTGACCCATTCCCGGGTTTGTTAAAAATACTGACTAAAGTAAGGATTGAATATTGACCAGAATACTGTGTACTGACAAGGAGCAAGAGCTCCCGGCTGGGTTTGTCCTGGCTGCTGTGCATGTCTGTGTAGTGGTTTTTGGAAGGTAATGATTCTTGATCCAATGGGAGTATCTGACAATTAGTTAGGGGTATATGTCGGCATTCTGCCAAAAGGGAATATACTGTGCTGTAATGTCAGTGGTCCATTGAGTTTAATTGCCCTGAAGTAGTCTAGAAGGTTTTCCTGTAAATATACAATTGATTGTGGGACTATAATGTGCAGCAAACCAAGCCAGCCATACCATGAACAAAATACAATAACAAAAACAATACAATACAAAAATCCTGCCGCTAATGTTCTGTGCTTACAGGGGGTACCCACTTACCCACTGGACCAGGAATGGCCTCACTGGGGGATCAGGCAGGTGATAAATGTGCCCCTTTAAAAAAAATTCCAACCCATCATGACCCCTTTAAGCTGTCTTTGCTGATTTTTACTAGGGTAAATATAGTATTTCCACCAATAATTGTAAAGTACTGATGGAGTTGTGGTAGAGGGTGTGATGCAAAGGGCAGACTGAATTACCCTAGGTCAAGATGGCATTAACCCCTTGTATTCGTGACGCCAGGGCGCGGTTTATCCTCGATACCACCCGAAGGTATACCGCTGGATCCTGGGCTAGGCACGGGGGGCAATAATGACTCAAGTTATGGATAACAGTAGCTTTACTGAGGGTAGACAGTTGGTAAAGTCTTTACAGCTCAGCCAGGGCCCAAGGAGGTGACCAGAGACTCAGAAACCTTAAGGGCTTTCTGGGACTTGTAACAATCACATGACAAGTCACATGGTAAACAGTCTTAAAGTGACAATGCTTTCGGAACACATTACATGGTAGAATACATTAGAAACAGATTTACATGGGGGGACAGATGCAAGGGAGGCCCAGAGGACAATGTGGGGAGGCTGCCTGACAGGCCAGCAGGAGTACGGGGTAACACCTCCCGTACTGGGCCACCACAGAGTGATGCAGTACAGAGCTCTGAAGTAAAACTAAATCTCTTAGGCCAGTGTTCCCCAACCAGGGTGCCTCCGGCTGTTGCAAAACTACAACTCCCACCATGCCAGGACAGCCTGCGGCTGTCTGAGCATGCTGGGAGTTTCAGTTTTGCAACAGCTGGAGGCACCTTGGTTGGGAAACACTATCGTTGGCTATAATACAAAGAGATGACTAAGGAAAATTCTAAAGTCATTGAAAGGGATGAGATATCTGTTAGGATCCGCCAACAATCACATGTCTATGGTAACCAGCCTCCTGTTGTGTCGGGACAAAAAAGAGATCAGAAAGACTGTTCGTGCAGCGATCAGTCAAGCATCGCTGCTCCTGCCCTACAAATACTGCGCTACTTGGCCAATTCTGACATTTTTAAAGCAGTGTCAGGGGAAAAAGCTGTCAAGAATGTCAGGTCTGTGACCAAAGAACTACATGGTGATGGTCCCAGCGGCCGACAAAAATGAGACTGTAGCTCTGGACTAGAAAACATGCTGGAGCTGTGACCGCGAGAAGGATAAATAAAGCAGTGTTTTCAGTGTTTTTCCACAATTGCTCAGAGGTTTATGTAGATTGTTTATATACAGACACACCACAAGGATGGTCAAGGTTAAACTTTTAAGTAAAAAATCACTTTTGCACATAAAATATACAAAACATGTTGAAGACCTTCGCAAATGCTGTTCTTACATGTATTTATATGACATTTTACACTTCAGACCCAAAGCTACATTCTGTCAGTTACCAGGGAACAGTGCATCATGGGAACAATAACAAGCTCATATGATTGTCTACAGAAGGCAATGCACCGCATACAGATTCCATATCTCAATTTGTATGTTTACTAATTGTCGATGACAAAAATAAAACATACTGATCAAAAATAGTTTTTAATATTCAATAATAAATATATACATATATATATATATATATATATACATATATATATATATATATATATATATATATATATATATATTATATTAACAAGCTGTTCACAGTTTACAGCAATAGTGGAAGATGCTCATTCTTATTTAAATGAGCCTTTTTGTTTATGTTTTCTATATACATTTTTATTACTTTTAAGAGTATTAAATGTATGTGTTAACAGATGCTTAAAACTTTTTGTTCTATGCCAAGATTTTGTTGAACACCATACATTCCAATCCGCCTCCCAATGACATAAAAAAAAAGTGCATTAAAATGTATACAATGTTTTTGCTGTATTAAATAGTGTAGTAGACTTGTTATACAGCAAAAATAAATATAATAAAACAGTGAAGCAAACACACAGATCTATTTTCTATTCTAGCAGTGTGGTATATATCCCCCCCATGGGCAGAAAGTTATTATATCCCATAATGTTGTGGAACTCACCGACATACTTATGGAGTCACTCTGCCGCGCAATCTCTGCAGCTTTTTCAAGTATCTGCACAAAGAAATGTTTTTATTTAGACAATGAAAATCAGTAATACATTGATACTTAGACAGATCCCTCTATCTAATACATTTAGCAGGTCATATAGACATGAATAGTGACACAACTTTAATTAACCTGTTCTCTTTCATGTGCTGACCTGTAGGAGGAGGATAGTACAGGAAAGGAGTAGGACTGGGTTCACACTGTGGAATCTCTGGGCAGAATTTCTGCCGGAGATCAAGCCGGCGGCACTAGGACTGCGTGGACTGCATTGCCTTTCCATAGAAGTCAATGCATTTCTGAGCAGATCTCCAAAAAGATCCACCCAGAAATGCATTGCCGTCTATGGGGATGGCAATGTAGTCCGCGCGGTCCTAGTGCCGCTGGCTCGATCTCTGGCAGAAATTCTGCCCAGAGATTCTGTGGTGTGAACCTAGCCTAAGGGTCTATTCACACGCCGGAATTTCCACTGGCGGAATTCCGCCTCAAATCAAAGCCCAATACACTTCTATGGGATTCCGCACTCCCGTTCACACGGGAGTGCGGAATCCCATAGAAATGTATCATTTGAGGCAGAATTCCGCTGGCAGAAATTACCCTAAGAATGACAGCAATTCCTCAAACTGTAACAGCACACAATATTACAATTTACAGAGGGACGCAAAACCAGCTCATACATAGCCCCTGTGTAATCTACAGGATAGAAGGCATCCTCATCAAGCAACGCAGCTTTCAGTTTCAATAACACCCATGGAGATGCAGTTCAGTGATTGTATGGTGGAAATACAAGCCTCAGCATTACCCTTCCTACATTATGTTACAAGTCTTAAAGGGAACCTTTTCCGAAGAAAGTACAGTGCAATAAGCTGACCTAATGTTATACAATAGAGCAGGAGAAGCTGAGCAGATTGATAGTGTGTGGGAAAAGTTGTAGGATAACTTGTCATTTCTTCATGTAAATCTCTGCTCATTCTGGGTAGTCAGATGGGCGGTGCAACTCAGTGATTGACAGCTCTCTCTATAAATACTCTTCTACACAGATAGCTGTCAGACACTGAATTGGACCGCCCACATGACTACTTAGCACAAAATGAACACAGGTTTCTATGAATAAATGACCAGTGGAACTTTACCAACAAAACAATGTATCAATCCGCTCAGCTCCTCCGGTACTATAACATGATGCCTGCCAATTGGACTGCATGACAGGCATTTTCAAGTTTCACAGAAGATGACACCTTAATTGGGCACTGTCGGATACAAAAACTTTTGATATGTTGTAAAGCATGCAAAACCAATAGGTTTTGCAATTGCTTTCATTAGAAAATTTTCTGTATTTCAGACTGAAAAAGCCAGTCAAACAACTGACCCCCCTGCCTGCTTGGACACATACTAGTCCTGCTGTGTCCATATGTCATGGACACACTTCCTTGATTGACAGCTGTGAGTGTAGGGCTCACACCTGGAGGAAAAATCCTCCCACTGTCAGCTTGTGCTGCTGTCAATGAGGACAAGCTGGGAGATGTAGTTTTGCTAATGCTAGCAAACAGCAACTGAGGGAGGGGGCGGAGACCTGCACTGTGAGGCCACGCCCCCTCCCTTTGAGAGGAATTCAGACTAGTGAGTAAAATTAAAAGTGTAATAAAAAATAAATAAAGGTGCTAGATACATAACAATTAAATGTACATGGTCAGGATTAGGTATTGAGTGATATATTTAATAAAAATATATTTTTGTTGTATCTGACCGGTATGCTTTAAGGATTTCCATAGACTTTCATTATTTAGCTGTAAATGCTAATAAAAATATTCAGATCATTTGCTCATTGGAATGGGAAGAATATGGCACGGAACTCTATGGTGACTTCAATATCTCTTTACAGCAGTGTTTCCCAACCAGGGTGCCTCCAGATGTTGCAAAACTACAACTCCCAGCATGCCTGGACAGCCAAAGGCTGTCCAGGCATGCTGGGAGTTGTAGTTTTGCAACACCTGAAGGCACCCTGGTTGTTCAATACTGCTTTACAGTAAGCAGAAGGATAAATCCTCATAAGAAACATAGTAAGACCAAAATCCTTACCTTGTCAAACGGAGGGTAATAAATGCCTACTTTAGAATACTCAGTGAATTTAATATGCAGTGCTGTGGCGTTCTCAGTGAAAGGATTAGTTCGGACAGTTCCCATTGGGTTCAGCATTTCTTCAAGTTCATCTGCAAAGAACAAGACAAACGAAGGTTGACAAGTTGTGCAAACGGAGACAAGAAGATATTCCCAGAACAGTTCA
Organism: Hyla sarda; assembly: GCF_029499605.1. Lineage (NCBI taxonomy): Eukaryota > Metazoa > Chordata > Amphibia > Anura > Hylidae > Hyla > Hyla sarda. Next base: position 87,489,567 of record NC_079191.1, on the reverse strand, counting down.
CACTTACCGGGAAATGATGACCAGCCGTGCAGCACATGTTCACCTGTCTTCAGATGTCCCTTATAGTCAAACACCATGGTGTTCACCCAGGCCACAGGAGAGTGCTGAGAACGAGATATGTCATACATTGGAAAGACTTCTAGCAAGGACATTTATGCTGTCAACTATAATGTATTATATGGACAGGTTCTACAGTGACAAGATAATCTCCAATAGTAATACGTAATTATATAAAGATAGAAGACCGAGGATCAAACCCATTCTACAACAAGAAATTTACAAATATACAAATAGTAACAGTAGCACCTACTAAAATTGCATATCAATGAAATGGTTACTACCTGAAATATAACTTTTATTAGATATGTAATAAAATATTCAGAAACAAGGGGCCATTGTGATGCAAAACAAAAAGGCAAACAATAGTAACTGTAATAGGTTAAAAAAAACTTCGCAAGACAGAAGCAGCTTATGCTGCTCCTACTATCTCAACAGTGACCCCCAAACCACAGACTGCTGTGACATACTGAAAAATCCTGATGCGGTTTATCAGGGAATTACACTGAACGGTGTGTAAACAAAGAAATACACAAATTTGTGCCAACATAGCCCTGATACAATTGAAAACAAAACATGCTATGCAGGATCTGTCTAAATAGGTCCAAGATTGGACCACTCACTTAGGTCCCAGAGATGATCTATTGGACCCCTATCACCAAGGTCCAGGATGTCCGGTCATGATGTCTCCTCAGCGGTTCCTAAAGAGATCCATAAAAACATGCCAAAATATAGGAGTATTTGAGTCCTTGTTCACCGCACTATTGCAAATCCTTGTTCCTTGTTGTGAACATGAAGTGTAATAGTCTGAAACACATAAGCCTATTGACTATACCTGACGCACATAACCTGTTGTCTGCAATGCTGGGAGAAGCTGGTCTATTAGCAGTGAATGGACTGACTAAGGCTGGGTTCCCACTATGTTTTCTCCCATATGGGAGCGCATACGGCAGGGGAGAGCTAAAACCTTGCGCTCCCGTTTGCCTTCGTATGCGCTCCCGTATGTAATTCATTTCAATGAGACGACCGCAGTGAAATGTTCGGTCCGGTCGGCTCATTTTTGCCGTATGCGCTTTTTCCCTGCACCTAAAACCGTGGTCAACCACGGTTTTAGGTCCGGTTGTAAAAGCGCATACGTGGCAAAAATGAGCCGACCTGACCGAACGTTTCACTGCGGTCGGCTCATTGAAATGAATTACATGCGGGAGCGCAAGGTTTTAGCGCTCCCCTGCCGTATGTGCTCCCATATGGGAGAAAACGTAGTGGGAACCCAGCCTAACTGAAGACTGGAGCACTTTTGGGCAGTTGAGGAGTCGGCAAAAAAGAAGGAAGCACGTTACCAGACATGGAGGATAGCACTGACTGACCTCCACCTTCCAGCGTCCTGCAGTACACGCTCAGCGCCCCCTACTCCCTACACTATTCTGGCATCTGGGTGCACTGCACCCCGTACACCAGTCAAGGATTGGCCCCGGCTGTATCTATCCACATCATGTTCAAGAAATGAAAGCGGATTCACAGAGAGCAAGAAACGGCACATTGTTCTGAAAAGCGTGCAGCAGCTGGGAACAGATGTCCATGGGTGTTCTAATTCTTTATGACCATGCCTGGCCAACATTGCTCATGACAAAAAGAATTGTTTGAAAAATGAAGACTGGCAAATATTAAGGCATCCTTCCTATGTGACAGGACTGCAGCCTGAAGGAATATCTTGCAAATTATTGTAACAAGTACACAAAATCATTAAATAAATAATAAGGAAATGTGAATGAGATATTTTGAAGAATACAAAGTTGATCTATGCTCAAATAGTAATGCCTTAAAGGGGCACTCCGCCCCTAGACATCTTATCCCTTATCCAAAGGATAGGAAATAAGATGTCTGATCACAGGGGTCCTGCCATGATCTCCCTGCTGCACCCAGCATTTATTTAGAGTGTCGGGTGCAGCGCAGGAGGCTCGTGATGTCACGGCCACATCCCGCTTGTGACGTCACACCCCCTCCCATAGATTTGCATTGAGGGGGCGTGGCTGTGATGTCACGAGCGGGGGCGGGGATGTGACGTCACGAGCCTCCGCCCGCATCACCAGTCATCCGGCACGGAGAGAAGTTCGCTCCGTGCACCGGATGTCTGGGGTGCCGCAGCGGCGGGACCCCCGCAATCAGACGTCTTTTCAGATGTCTAGGGGCAGAATACCCCTTTAAGATTAGCAAAATAATTTAAATTAGTTTTACTTTCAGAAACCAGGGATAAGAGAGAGAGTTACCATTTTCCCAGACTTTTTAATGGTCTGGTATTTGGGGTTAGAAGCTTTGTTGCTTTTCTTTGTCTTGTTCTTGTCCAGTACGGTATAGACAGCCAAGCAGAGACGAGCCATGCGGGGCAGGTCACATACATTAATTTCAAATTCAAGTGTCTCATTCCACAGATGGTCATTCTTCCCTGGCACTTCAGAGCTCATGATGGGTATACACAGTAATTCAGTGCCATGAAATAAGCCTGCCCGTACCACAACCTGAGGACACATAACAGTTTCCATTATTCAATACAGTGAGATCAGCTGAGGTGCTAAGCCGATTTCTGGCAATTGTAACAAAACAGACATTTCCTTAAATTAAAACACAATTAAATGCAGCAAATCATTTTTGATTCTCATGTAAAGCATACATATATTTATTATGATTAATAATAATAATAATATATATGAATACACATACATACACACACTCTCATTTTTGGAAATAAATTCAACTGGAGGTCACTTTCAATGTGAATCAGAGGTTTTCCCGATTGCAGCAGGATGTCCGCAGTATATTACAGCCGGCACCAGCTGCTGATGGTCTGGACCCAGCTCTGTGTTATCCACTGGATGCAACTTTATATTTTGTTGGCATATTGCTTAAAATTGTCATACAGTTTACATCTATCTGAGGAATGGCAATAGAGGGGACACCTTTTATCACCCCTTAGTGCCCTGTGACACGACTAAGAGGTGTTAATAGGTTTCCTGTGAATTCAACTGCTCCATAAACATTGAAGGGAGCAGCTGCTGAACATGTAAACTGCTCCATTCACTAAAACTCAGTTTCCCAATCAGCTAGTTGTCCCCTATACACAGGATAGGAGATAAAAGGTTATCCCATGATTAAAAGTTAAGGGTATGTTCACACGAGGGAATGTCCGCATGGAGAATATCCGTATGGAAATTCCCCTAAATGCGGAGAGCCGGTGCTAGGGCCTCTCAGTGATGTGCCGCCTCATAGATGGCAATGAATTCAGTGTGAAGTCAAATAAGAATAGACATGTGTATTTTTATTTTTTTATTTTTTGGGGCGTACACCAGAATTAGAATTTCTGCCCCAGATGTCTCCAGCGCAGAAATTCTGTTATGTGAACAGCGCAGCAGAATCCTATTGAAATCAATGGGACTCTGCTGCTGCGGAATCTACGTATGGAATTCCAATGCAGATTTTCATATGGAAATTCTGCGTGTGAACATAGCCTTAAGGTAAATAAACACTAGATTGATTTGGTGAAGACAAGTAATCCATCTAGCATGCAAAATATCACAGTAAAGACTAAAAACACAAATCAACAGATTTATTGGTCTAGTAACATATAGAAGAATAAATGAGATCAGCCTTACTGTATCTTCAGTGTTAAGCTTGCTCCCTTTTATCAAAGTAATCTTGTATGATTCATATAAATTCCACACATTCTTAGGCGCCATCTACAGGAGCAACCAAAGAGAGGGATTAGGAAAGTTCATTTCTATAGCAATAGACTTGGCCTTCATGTAATTTATTAAATCAAGCACAATAAATGGGTAAGTTGTCACTAACATCTATAACATTGATCCAGCATGTTTCGGAGACTTTTTTCATTGATATAGTCTACTTTAGTTGACTAAAGACATTCATTTGCATTTACATAACTGTATAACTAATCCTTCTAGCAGAAAATTCCACTAGCTTTACATAATGCAAGAAGAACAGACAACTCTGTTTCTCAATTTTGAGCCTCTGCTTTAAAGGGGTACTCCGGAGGGAAAAAGAAATTTCAAATCAACTGGTGGCAAAAACAGATTTGTAATTTACTTCTATTTAAAAACCTCAATCCTTCCAGTACTTATCAGCTACTGTATGCTTCAGAGGAAGTCCATGTCAGGAACTGTCCAGAGTAGTAGAAAATCGCCATAGAGAAGCTCTCCTGCTCTGGACAGTTACTGAAACAGACAGAGGTGTCAGCAGAGAGCACTGTGGTCAGACTGGAAAGACCCACACAACTTCCTCTGTAGTATACAGCAGCTGATAAGTACTAGAAGGATTAAAATTTTCAAAAAAGAAGTCATTTACAAAGCTTTATAAATTTCTGGCACCAGATGATTTAAAAGATTTTTCCTTTGGAGTACCCCTTATATAGCAGTGTCCGCTAACAATTCTTTTCTTTGAAAAAAAAAAATCGTATTCAAATGCCTTCTTTAACATGGTTGGCGCTTTTCGGGCTCACTGGGCTCGCCACCTGGGTAATACACTTTGTGTGACACCAAAACAAGTTGGTAGGGAAAGAACTATTATGAGCAAAATGTTGTCTCTAAAAAGAAGTTATCACTACTCAGACCATGATCTTATCCAGTTGGCTGAGAATCTTTTCTGCATCAAGAATGCCCAATATAATACTGCACTTAAATACTGCTCCCAAGTTTGGTGCTGTTCACATCGCCTGCCACAAGTTTAAATCTGGTGGTAACCTGTTGCAGCAGTTTACAGTGCTATTCACCAGTATATGTCATAAATATCTGATAACTCTGGGTCTCACCTCTGGGTACAGCACCTAGGTTGCTGTGAATTCTAGGCATTACAAAAGTCCCTGAACTCCCCCAGAAGTCAATGGAGTCTCATGGGTGTTAACCAGGTGGGGCAGCAGAACCCTGTTCCCCACAAAGATGTAAGTCTAAGAAGTAGGACCTATATCTATTGGAAATGTTATGGCATATCTACAAGAAACGCCATAAATGTTCAAGGTGAAATTACCCCTTAACACTATCTGAAGCCTCTCCTGAATAGCTCCTACGCAGTAGCTGGAGGTACCTTATAGGAAAGTTCACACCTGCATTTTTATACGGGGATGTGTTTGTTACACGTAGGTTGGGTTTATTAATAAGGTGGGATAAACATGAAATAACAACGCAAAGGAGATTTTACCAAACCTAAAATATCTCAACATTGATGACAACGTGAAAATCCTCAGATCCATATTCTTAAGGGTTGGCTCACTGGGAGCTTTAGCACATTTCAACTACTTTTTAGTGAGTCTCCCCTGCTCCCATTAAAGTCAAAAGTATCAGGGTCACCTCTTTTTAGCACATTTCAGCACTGAAGCTCCCATTGAACCAACCCTCCAGAATATGGTCCGAGGATCTGAACTGTTACAACGATTTTCACATAATGATAAGTTTTAAGATATTTTAGGTTTGGTGAAATCGTCTATGATGTGTTCTATTAATGTCATGTGTTCTATTATTCATTATTCAAGCAGTAAATGTGGTAATTCCCTATTAATAAACCCAACCTACATGTAACAAACACTTCCCTTTATAAATTAAGCAGAAAGAAGAAACATGTTTCTCACTATAACACACACTCGAGTTCTGCTGCATTTAAAGGGCTTCTGGGGACATTAAAGATGTTATCCAGTATTAGAAAAACATAGCTGCTATTTTCCAGAAAAATCACCACTCTCGTCCTTGGTGTGTGGGACTGCAACTCAGTCACGCTACAGTGAATAGAGCATAGTACTAATACCGCACACAGCCTGAGCACTGTTATGGTGTTTTTGGAAGAAAGCAACTATGTTTTCCTAATCCTGTATAACCCCTATAATAGTGATGACCTATGTTTAGAATAGGCTTCCAATACCAGATTGCTGGGAGTCTGTCTCAAGTATTGATCAACTGACTGACTCTGCCACAGCACTCGGTCAAGGACTAAGGCTGAGTACATTTTCTAGCAGCTGTGCCAGGTTTTGCAGCTTAAGGTTGCATTCACATCATGTTTGCAGCCTACAGCTACCGGATCCGGCTGGGGGATTGAAAAACCAGGCGCTCCCATACCCCTGCTGGACCGATGCCGAAACCCATTCACTTTAATGAGCTAACCAAAGTCAAACAGTGACTCCGTACAGCTAATTTTTTCCTCGTATCCAGTTTTGTGACTGGACCTAAAACCGTAGCATACTAGAGTTTTAGGTCCGGTCACAAAAACCCGGATACGAGGCAAAAATGAGCCAACCGGAGTCACTGTTTGACTTTGGTCGGCTCCTAAAAGTGAATGGGTTTCGGCGCCGGTCCGGCTGCGGTACGGGAGTGCCCGGTTTTTCCATCCTACAGCCGGATCCGGCAGCCGTAGGCTGCAAACATGATGTGAATGCAGCCTAACGCTGATCAAAGCTCTCATGCACTACCAGGAACAGCCACTACAAAACAAACAGTAATGAAGAGGCTACAGTACTTGTAAGAATGCCAGCGTCCCCTCAATGAGCTGATCAGTGGGCTGTGGGGAATCAGACCTTCACGACTCTGATACTGATGGCCGATCTGCTCTGGCGAACATGCTGTCCATGTACCACATGATTGCCAAGGGTTTTTGAAGCTGGATTTGCGGCTATTGACTGATCTACAGGCCAGCTTCTATATAAAATGTGATACTCAAATGAAAACCATTTACTAAAACTAAGTGCATCTTTTGCTTGAACGTCTTTCAGGGGCCAAATACTCTACCGATGTGGAAATATACACAAATATAGAAAACGTAACAAGTGCTTCAGGAAACCCTGCTCATCATTCTATAAGGATAAGCACATTGAAGTCTTCAGATACTTACAGAGGCACCACGTGTTTTGGGAGGCAATGGCAAAGGTGGCACTGATGTTTTCCTCTTCACTGCTAGTTCAATGGCACTCATTTCTTGGTCAAACATTTTCTTAATATTGCAGCACTCGACAAGCATAAGTCGTGGGAGTGTCCTGTTCACTACACAGTTTGTGATATACTGGAAAGCAAATGGACACATATTGTTGCAGCTTCTAGTGAACCAAGGATGATCCCCACTGATAGTGAGAAGACGGGAGAAGTGCTCGGCGGAGTGCTTCTCTCCCTGACTAGCTGCAGGAGACAGGCTCCATAGGCTTACAATAGAGTCTGTCTCTTGCAGCGAGAGGGAAAAGGCAGCGGGCTGGGGAGTGAAGTGCACAGCCGCACACTTCTCCCGGCTCATTGTAACAAATGGGCACCATCTGTTCACAACATTTGATATATTTCTGTGACAAGTCAAAAATAGTTTCAAATGATGGACATTTTAATGACCATTACACAACCTAATTTGCTACAAAGGCGTTTACTGTACAGCAAAATTGTATAAGCGTTTTACTGGAAAGTGATGTGGTTTTGTGGTGCAGTATTTTGCCACACAATTTTTACATTTAAAACATGTTTTTAACATGTTTAACCATATACCATGTGGCCAATAACCATGATGCAAAAGCATGTGGTTTTCCCAGACAGTACACTACTGCAGCATGTGAAACCAGCCTGAATGAAATTAATACAGAGGCCATGGCTATTATTCAAAAGCAGTATAGCCTAAGATAAGAAAAGCTGTGCCTACAACCATGTAACCACATGATTGGTGTATTATTACTATAGGGTCACCAACTTTATTTTTTGATATTTTGTAATGCTTATGTACTACAACATATCTGTAATATATTTTCATTATTTATTTTTTTATTTTATTTTATGAATTTTACGTTTGAAAACTGGCCACTAGGGGTCTCCCTCCTAGAGGCCGACTGCAGCACGGCATGACGTCATGCCTGAATTCGGACTGATTGCGGCCGGGCAACCGGTCCTAATTCATTTACACTGCGCTCGCTCCCTGCCTGTCAATCAGACAGGCGTGAGCGAGCGCATTGGCTCCCCGGCCACTGGCTGGGAGGCCACTCCTCCCGCACATGTCGTCGCCGCCGCTGCCCCTGCAAACCTGCTGCTGGACTCTGCAGTATCAGAACGGAGGGAACGGGGTATGCTAGGGGGGGTGTAATGGAGGGAACAGGGTATGGGGGGGTGACGTTGGGAATGGGGTAGCGCCGTATGGCACTAACTTATAGTTTATCTACACAGGGTGCCTCCAGCTGTTTCACTACTAGAACTCCCAGCATGCCCTGACAGCCAATAGATGTCAGGGCAAGCTGGGAGTTGTAGTGGTGAAACAGCTGGAGGCACCCTGTGTAGATGAACTAAGGGCGGAAGTCCCCTCCCCAGCAGGCATCAGACGAAGGTTGCGTACCGAAACGTACGTTGGAGTGGTGCTGTCCCGGTTGTACTCTGGTATATCGCCATACTGTTTTGTATCCCTGCAATGTTATGTTTGTTTACATGCACACTGCACTTTATTTGGCATGCAATATTTTTTGCTCTCACTGTGAGATTTATATACATGTTTTCTACATGCTGCTAAACATTTTGTTTTTGCAAATTTGTGTGCAAGATTATTGTATCATTTCTATCTCATTGTGGTGGATCCAGTAATATATACACTATATACAACCCAGCCTTCATTGCAGAGCCGGTGACACCACCTTTTAGCCTCATTCCTCCTTGAAAAATAGTAGTTTTAACTAATATATATATACAATTTTTATGTAATTACATTCTACGGAATTAATAAAATGATATATGTTTTATAAGTGACTCCGTTTTTCTCTTTCTTGTTATTTGCTGCTGAGGAAGTCTGCCTGGTAGTGAGCATACTACCAGGCAGACAAAAAGTTATTTTTAATATAGTAAAAAGAAAAATTAAAAGCAGGGAGGGGGTTAGGGATAGATGTGCAATAGGCAGGGACAGAAAAAAAAATATAGGATGGTGGGAGCTACCCTTTAAAGCCTGTTCACCCACACTGCTAATTACCTAACCCCAAGGCCGTAGCCTGGGGTATAATACACCTCTAAATAGTACCCCCTAAAACATAACTTTTATTGTATATCCAGATAAAATAAAATTTTTTTAATTTTATAAACCCAGTGAAATCAATGTTAAAACAGAATGTCAGGTAGGTTAGTGTCTGTGAGATCTGAGCAACATTGCTCCACTATAAGGGGTTCTGCAGTAGCCCAATACGCCTACTCTGACATTAACTAAAAACCTAGATTGCCGCCTCTACATGTTTCGCCGTCCCCACGGCGTTCTCAAGAGGCAAACCAGTGGCAACAACGGCGTTCTCAAGAGGCAAACCAGTGTTCACCCACACTAAACCTAACACACTGGGTTATAATGCGGGTGAACAGGAGTCCAATGAGTGGTCACTTACTTACATATGAGATATGTCCCCCAGAAGATCCTCTGCTAAATTCAGTGAATCGCACACAGGAGGCGGGGCTTCACCTGCTACATTTACATATTCACTGTCTGTGACTCCACATCCTAGTGAAGTGGAATAATTAATATATATATATTGAGCAGGTGAAGTCCCACCCCCCGCCACTCCACTTCACTAGAATGTGGAGTCACAGACAATGAATATGTAAATTGAGTCGGTGGAGCCCCGCCCCTGCGCGCAATTCACTAAATTAAGCAGAGGATCGTCTGGGGGACATATCTCAGGACCCACTGGACATATTTAAGTAAGTGACCCCTTGTTGGACTCCTGTTCACCCACAATATAATCCAGTGTATTGGGTTTCGTGTCGGTGAACAGGCTGACATTTTTCCTTTAAGGTGGGTCATTCCACAACACATCCATCTATACCAACTCTTCCCACTCTCATTACTACTCAGACATGACCAAATAGTTAAATACCTGAACAGGGTTCTATGAAGTTAAATTACTCCTTTTACTATGTTCTCTTATGGCCTTTTGAGCTGATGAAGATGAGGTTCAGGAGCACTGTGTAATGCTTCATATAGGGTCACTGCATACAAGGGATTGTGCACAGTGTGGCTTCATGAGGATTATGCCCTAAGTAGAGTAAAACCTATTTCCCTTCTAAAATCTTTTCTCTCTGAGGTACAAAATACTTGCCCAAGCCACATTATCTACTATTTAAAGGGGTATTTCAGGAAAAAAATTATATATCAAATGGCTCTGGAAAGTTAACCCCTTGGGGACTCCGTTTTTGCACTTTCAGATTTCTCACATTTTAAAAATCATTACCCTTTCAATTTTGCATCTACAGACCCATAGTATGGCTTATTTTTTGCACCACCAATTCTACTTTGTAATGACATCAGTCATTTTACTCAAATATCTACGGCAAAACAAAAAAAAAAATCATTGTGCAACGAAATTGAAAAAATTACGCCATTTTATAATTTTGGGGGTTTCCGTTCCCACGCAGTAAATTTTTCGGTAAAAATGACACCTTATCTTTATTCTGTAGGTCCATACGATTAAAATGATACCCTAGTTATAAAAGTTTGATTTTGTATTAATTCTGAAAAAAATCATAACTACATGCAGGAAAATTTATACGTTTAAAATTGTCATCTTCTGACCCCTATAACTTTTTTATTTTTCTGCGTATGGGGCGGTATGAGGGCTAATTTTTTTGCACCGTGATCTAAAGTTTTTATCGGTACCATTTTTGTTTTGATCGGAACTTTTTGATCGCTTTTTAATCATTTTATGGTATAAAAAGTGACCAAAAATAAGCTATTTTGGACTTTGGAATTTTTTTGCGCGTACGCCATTGACTGTGCGGTTTAATTAACAATATATTTTTATAGTTCGGACATTTACACAGGCGGCAATACCACATATGTTTATATTTACATTTTTTTATTTTTTTATGGGAAAAGGGGGGTGATTTGAACTTTTATTAGGGAAGGGGTTAAATCACATTTATTAACTTTATTTTTTTTTTTTTACACAAATTTATATATTTTTTTTCAATGTTATAGCTCCCATAGGGGACTATAACATGCAGTACATTGATTGCCAGCACTGTTCAATGCAAAGTCATGGCATTGCATTGATCAGTGTTATCAGCGGCCGATTGCTCAAGCCTGGATCTCACTGGAACTGTCCAGAGTAGGAGCAAATCCCAATAGAAAACCTCTAATGTTTCGGACAGTTCCTGAGACAAGCAGAGGTGTCAGCAGAGAGCACTGTTGTCAGACAGAAAAGAACAACTGCATTCAGCAGCTGATAACTACTGGAAAGAATTAAGATTTTTTAATAGAAGTAAGTTACAAATCTGTTTAACTTTCTGTAGCCAGTTGACATAACAAAAAAAGTTTTTTCCTGGATAACCCCTTTAGTATAACTCTGTACTATCACTATGTAAACACTCACCTGGAACTGTATTAAAGGATGGTCCCCAAATACATATTCCAACCTTCCTATGACCTGGAGCACATAATCTTCTGGATCCACATCATCATCTTCACGGCCATGGATGGTTAACCGCTTGCGAATAGCTAGTTCAATCAATTTAACAGGGGTTAGGTTTGGTGATACCTGGAAGCTGAAGACATCCTGCATAGATAAAAATAAGACACTATAGTCAACATGAAAATGCTAAATTGACTAAGGTCAATATAATCATTCAATCTCAATGAACCAAAGTTTTAGGCTAGGTTCATACCTTCACAGGTATCTGCCAGCATCCTGTCGAGAACATGCTGTATACCGTGGCGAAGAGCAGTGGATGCCATTCATTTCAGTGGCCTGAACAAGGTTACCTAGTCACTCCACTCAGGCCATATACGCTATTGTAACCGGACTTAAAGGGGTAGTCCAGTGGTGAAAAACGTATCCCCTATCCTAAGGATAGGGGATAAGTTTGAGATCGCAGGGGGTCCGACCACTGGGGCCCCCTGCGATCTCTCTGTACGGGGGCCAGGTTCTCCGGCCAGATAGCGGGAGTCGACCCCCGCACGAAGCGGCGGCCGACACGCCCCCTCAATACATCTCTATGGCAGAGCCAGAGATTGCCGAAGGCAGCGCTTCGGCTCTGCCATAGAGTTGTATTGAGGGGGCGTGTTGGCCGCCGCTTCGTGCGGAGGTCGACACGCCCCCTTCCTGCGGGCTGTCGGGGCTCCGTACAGGAGATCGCAAGGGGCCCCAGCGGTCGGACCCCCCGCGATCTCAAACTTATCCCCTATCCTTAGGATAGGGGATAAGTTGTTCACCACTTGGTCCCCACTGGACTACTCCTTTAAAAGTGTGGTTTGATGCACTTTTAAGTCCAGTTAAAATAGGGCATATGGGCACACATTTATCATTACAGTGTAAGTGAAGCATTTTTTTTACACCCTTTTTTGTGTGCTGTTAATGAACCAAATGTATTAAATGTTCACAGAGCATTTAATACATTTTGTGCAGGTCACATTTTCTGAAATTTCTCTCTTCACATACACCAAAAAGCTACGCCAGGTCTGGGATGGTGTCGTTTTAGACACTTTTCAGTGGCTTTGCGCCTTTTTATAAAAAGGCGCAGTTCATAAATTTCAGTCCATGGCATACGCTGAATTGAAAAGCATGTACTGCTACTCCAAAACATCTGGAATGACTAAAATATTCTACCACCAAAAGGCACAAAATAACACACAGTGCGCCAAGGTGTAAACTCATTGATAAATGTCGGCCATGATCCTTTGGTGATTCAGTTTAGGCCAAGTTTATGGGTGGGGCTCTATCCAGTCAATGCAGTACAATTATCTTACGAGCCATATAATATCAATGAACCCCTTCTGGAGTCCGGAGCGAGGGCACATAAGCTTCCCTTTCTATGACTGTGCATACGTTGCTGTTCTGCAGTTCTTGATTATGGCATTCATACAATTATTTGGTTTGCCAGAAAAAAAGCCTCATTGTACCTGACAGTTTTCAAAGTGGATGGCCACCACCAGGTTTCTCCCAGACAACTTGTCCTGAATGTTATCCTGAATGGAAGGCTCGAGTTCAGGAGGAAAAGTGCATTTAAGCCATTCCACCCAGGTCAAACTAAGCATGGAATGGATCTTGTCTTCACTGATCTTTCTCATCTTACTCCGAAACTCCTTGACTTCATTGTCCTGAAGGGCATCAAATTCATGGAGACCTGTATTAAAAAAAAAAAAAAAAAAAAAAAGGAAAAATATATATTTTTGTTTCCTCCTGGAGGAGAGCTAATTGGCATACTAAGAATAAGAATAACTTTAACAATGTACATTAATGACAGAAGTTATACTGACAAAGTGAGAGTTCTGACCAAAAAGTATATACCGTATTTTTTGCCCTATAGGATGCACCGGCATATAAGACGCACCCAATTTTAAAGGTGCAAAATCTAGAAAAAAAAGATTGTGCACACAACAGTGATCTTCAACCTGCAGACCTCCAGATGTTGCAAAACTACAACTCCCAGCATGCCCGGACAGCCAACGGCTGTCCGGGCATGCTGGGAGTTGTAGTTTTGCAACATCTGGAGGTCCGCAGGTTGAAGACCACTGGATAGGAGGTAATACTCACGTGTCCCCGCCGCTCCGGACCCGTCACCGCTGCCCTGGATGTCGCTCCATCGCTGTCGCTGCGTCCCCGTGGTGTCCCCGACGCTCCGGACGTCTTCTTCCCCGGGATCCATGCTCTCCGTCGCCGTCATCCCGTCGCTACGCACGCCGCTCCTATTGGATGACGGGACAGCGTGCGCGACGGCGTGATGACGTCGAAGGAGAGCGCCGGCCATGCAGGGGATCCCGGCACGGAGCAGACACCGAGGAGGCAGGTAACTTCCCTCCCGGTGTCCTGTAAGCTGTTTGGGATGCCGCGATTTCACAGCGGCGGTCCCGAACAGCCCGACTGATCAGCCGGGCTACTGTCACTTTCGCTTCAGACGCGGCGGTCAGCTTTTATAGGTGATGTCCTGTATTAGCCGCGGGTCCCAGCCATTGATGGCCGCAGGGACCGACCTGATAGGTGTGTGTATTCGCCGTATAAGACGCACCAACTTTTCCCCCCCAGTTTTGGGGAAGAAAAAGTGCGTCTTGTACGGCGAAAAATATAGCATATTGACGTAATATAATGCATTCAGGCATTAATAATAAATAACCTAGTTACTAGATAAACATATGTACTATATCGGTGCTATGAACCATTAACTGACATCGAGCAATAGGAGCTGGCTTCAGAGCAAACTGTATTAGCTATTCTTATACAAACTGCTAATAAAGACCATTGTGTAATCAGATCTCAATATTATTGACAGCTCTTATGAGTAATAGCTAGTCTGTGATGGTTTAAGGGGTTAGATAGAAAGGGCATTTTGCTGTGGGTCCCAAACTTCAAAGAGGTTTCTTGGACTAAGATTCCATCCATATGGTTACAATACGTAACCTAGGATATGAGTTGGGGTGACATTGCAGAGATGTTTAAACCATTTTAAACCGCACTTAAAAACACACTAGTCTTAGAGATATAAAATTTAAAGGAAAAGTACTCATATTAAATTGATGATCTTAGAATTATAAATATATTTGTTGTTTCATGATAATAGATATATTATAACCCTACAGGCAAATGGCAGGATTAAAAAGGGGTACTCCACTGGCCAGTGTTCGGAAGTAAATGTTTTTAATGCTGTTTTTGCGCTGTGGGGATCGGCCACGCCCCCTCCTGACATCATGGCCACGCCCCCTCAATGCAAGTCTATGGGAGGGGGCGTGACGGCTGTCAAGCCCCCTCCCATAGACCTGCATTGAGTGGGTATGGCCGTGATGTCAGAGGAGCATGGTCGACCCCCTACAGCGCGAAAACAGCTTTCGGAATATTTATTTACGAACACTGGCCAGTAGAGTACCCCTTTAAATTGTCCCTCCAAGGATTATCCCCAACCCAATATATCGTGATTGATATATATATATATATATATATATATATATATATATATATATACTGGGCGTACTATCCAGCATGTAACTGTGATCTACAGGCATAGTGTCATATCAGGCAGGAGAGGATGCCTAAAAGGTACACTTCAGAATATAAAAAAGCAATACTCACCTGCCTGATCCCCTGCCATACCAGTGCTTACTGGGTCCCCAATGATCACCGTGTCCTGGTTCCATCTTGTCACACAGAAAATGCCCGCTGCAGTAGTGACCCACCACAGATTGGCTTTCCTAGTGATGAGATAGAAAGAGGATATCCACAGGTAACTAGTGAGCACTGGAACGGCAGAAATAAGGGATTGTGCAGGTGAATGCAGCTTTTCCATTAGATTGGCATAACGCATAAAAAATAAAAGACAAATAACACTTTAAGTTGACCTCTACAATCATCTAAGGCTCTGTTCACATCTGTAATTACCAAAACTGTAACAGCGCAAAATCAGTCGCACAATCACCGAGCCGATGGACTCCGCTGAATTACAGTGGGTTTTGTTGAGTTTATACATAGTTTAAAGGAGTTCTCTAAGCTAAAACTTTTAACCCCGCTGTGCCCGGGCTGTAAAACTATACATAATAAACTTTCACTTACCTGCCTACGATCCCCCGTTGTTCCGATATCGCCGTCCCATTCTCCGGTCCCGTTCTCTTTCACTTCCTGCGGGTCAGTGACTTCACTCTGCACTCAGCCTATCAGCGGCCGCAGCAGTGTCCCGTCGCGGCCGCTGATAGGCTGAGCGCAGAGTGAAGTCACCGACCCGAAGAGGAAGCTGACAGGGACCGGAGCACGGGCGGCAATATCGGAACAACGGGGGATCGTAGGCAGGTAAGTGAAAGTTTATTATGTATAGTTTTACAGGCCGGGCACAGCGGGGGATAAAATATTTCAGTTGGAGAACTAATGGACACACTGCACACATTAATAATATTTCTATTAAATCTGAGAAAATTTGCATTGGTTCCAAAAACTAAATTATTTTTATCTGGTTTTTATGCTAAAAGACAAACAAATATGGCAATCATTACTGCTCCCCCTGCAGGGGTTACCCAGCTTTTCCAGACCTTTGAATGGTAATATCACATCACAACTGATGAAGGAGCACAGATATAGCATTTTGGACTTTATTACCTGATGGGGTTAAAATTTATAGCAAAAGCTTATACACAGGTGCATGTTCCTAGTAGTTCCAGACCCTGTATTTGCAGTGTTCCGAGCATCTGGGGCCTGATCTATGCATTCCTTTATATGATCTTTCTCCCCCAAGTCCTGACAGCTCTGTGGCACGGCTTCGCAATAAACCAAACCCAGAGCTGTGGATAACCAGCACCATTTCCCTCTCAGGCACAAAGAGAGATCACGCACTCATTTCCATGAAGCTTGTTTTAAGTGATTTCAAACTTCTGACAGCACCCTGAAGGTAGAGGAGGGTGGGGGGCTGGACAGAGGAAATAGGCATTTATTAGAAACAAACCAGCGCAATGTGGACTGGGAGTTGAAACTTAAGTCTCCTAAGGCCTCCTCCACCTTTTTTTTTTTTTTTTTACACTATTGTGTGCATTTTTTTCTGGGATTTTTTTTATATCTTTTTTTTTTTTTTTTTTTTTTTTAGGAAATGTTTACACATACAGTATCTGCTTTGTAAAAAATAAGAAGAAAACAGTAGCCAGCACTCACTATTCAGGGGTCATTTATTGTAGGAATCGGTGCATGTACACAACTTCGGCGGGCAAGGTATGGGGAGCAGGGGTCTCAAGACTGCACTGTTTCGCGCACCTCTTGCGCTTCCACAAGCTGATACATTGGCGTGGACGCACGCACCTAATTTAAGTACGTCAGACACACCATGACATGCACCGATTCCTACAATAAATTACCCCCGAATAGTTAGTGCTGGCTACTGTTTTCTTCTTATTTTTTGCAGTTTCACTCCCTGATCGGCAACGTGCACCGCCGCAATCAGGGGAGGTGCTTGAAGTTTGGCATTCGATCCTGGTGATCACTGAGACTACTAGTGCTGTATGTGCCGGTTTATTTGCTTCTCATAGAACTACTAGTATCTGCTTTGTGTTCTATGCTGCTGATTTTGCTACCCAATAACTTTAATTGGGTAGGAAAATCAGCTGCAGAAAACACCATTTAAAGAGACCATGCTCGGCACTGCACATCACTACAGATTTCCATACAACAAAGCCTCCGCAGATAGCTAGACACCAGTCCACAACCTTCAAATACTGAGTGCTCAAATCCACAAGAAAACAGTCTTTGTCATAAGAGAAAGAAGATAATTGGCACTCACCAGGTTCCAGATGTGAAGGTAAGGTTTATTCAATGAAAGTGCAAAGATACATACATGGCAAAGGGAAAGCACAGACGCCATCCATGCTGGCGGTGATAGCTATTTTGTGTACTGGGCGCACAAAATAGCTTTCACTGCCAGCATGGGCGGCGTCGGTGCTCTCCCTTTGCCATGTATGTATCTTTGCATTGAAACCTGGTGAGTGCCAATTATCTTCTTTCTCATAAGGTGCAGAAAATATGCAGCAAAACATGACATGTGTGAACATACCCTAAAACTAAGAGTGTGTCTGAGCTTCTGCTCTGATTCCAAGCAGATTTCTTAAAATCTTATTCTCAATGTTACTACTGTATCTACTGCAAAGTTTCTGAATCCAAATCTACAGTGGACAATCGAAATCCTGTCCATCCCATGTGAAAATGCAATATAATGCAATATAAGTGCACACAAGGTGGATTTTCTGCTGACAAAACTCCTCAAAATGTGGTGTTATGTTGTGATGTGTTGCGGATAAAATGTCGTGTTATGTTGTGATGTGTTGTGGATAAAATGTGGTGTTAATTTGTCTTGCGGATTTCACTGAAGATCTGTTGCGGATTGGTCCACAGCAAATCTGCCTAGCTTGCATTTTTTTCTTACGGTCTGTATGAACAGAGTAATGAACTGCATTAGTCATGTGTCTGGGACATACAAAGGGCAATATTTGTATCAAATGAACGGAACAAAAAAATGTAGGCATTTATTTATATGAGTGTTATGCTAAGTAAATTTTTTTCATTTGCTTACACAATGTAAACAGGGCCATACTTTACTATACTTTACTGGCGGTCACCATAGACTAGTCAGTACCATCTGTACAGGGGCCCATACAAATTAAATTAAAATTGTTGACAATAGACAATTTCAACCCAAATGATCGATCACAAAATGTAACCCCTTCCCTCCCTAGGACGTATGCATACTTTCCAGTTGCTGACACATTCGTACAACTGGACGTATGCCCTAGTGATCTCCTGCACAGCGCGATACACTGCAGGAAATCGGCGGCAGGACAAGGCTGTCAGTTACAGCCAGGGTCTTGTCGCAGCTGTTGAAACAGATATTGTTCTGGTTTTGGCATCATTATCCCCATAGATGCCGTGATCAGTCCAAATCCCTGGCATTGACCCTGGCCTCCAATCTATGGCATTAAAAAGAGAATGAGGAAATAAAAGAAAAGAGGACAGTGCCTCCTGTGATACCGTAAATCAAGTGACCCCAAGTGGATCCCCCAACAGGGTGTGCTCTCACCTGGTGACCCTCTTGAGGGTTAAGCGTGTCTCCCCTTTTGAGGGGTATTTGTTGGTGTCCGTGCTGCAGCTGAAGGTGCCTAGACCGGTGTCCTGTGCAGGAACCTTTAAGGTGCTTGGATGAGGAAGGAGGAAAAGAAGGCCATTGCATCCGGTGCTGCTCGGTCCAAAGATGGTTCAGGGAAGACGTAGGTTACATTAAAATAGTTTATTTAACATTAAAACTATTTTAAAAAGCATGCAGGCAATGACGCGTTTCGGGATCAGCATATTCCTTCAGATTGCAGATGTATATAGGAATAATAAAAATGGACATTAAATAGACAGCAAATGGGCGCCAAAGAAGATATTCCAGGTCAGAGGGCGTGTCTATCTTCTTTGGTGCCCACTTGCTGTCTATTTAATGTCCTTTTTTATTATTCCTATATACATCTGCAATCTGAAGAAGGGATATGCTGATCCCGAAACGCATCATTGCCTGCATGCTTTTTAAAATAGTTTTAATATTAAATAAACTATTTAAATATAAACTACGTCTTCCCTGAACAATCTTTGGACCGAGCAGCGCCGGATCCAAGGGCCTTCTTTTTCTCCTTCCTCATCCAATCTATGGCATTGACAGGGGATGGGGGATCCTCCTGTTCACCAACGGTGATCCTGCAATGTGATCGCAGGGTCCCGTTGGTTGCCATAGCAGCTGGCTGATCGCCTCCTGTCTGCCTAGTTTGGCAGCCTGTGAGGTCCAGCCATACGTTGGATGGCACAGGCTGAATGTCACTGTAGTACTGACAGTTATACTGTGCTATGGTACAGATGTACTGCAGCATAGTATAACATGTAAAAAGTGAAAAATATTAAAATAAAATGGTTTTCAATAAATTAAATGTAAAAAAATAAATAAAAAATCCCCATTCCCAATAAAACCCTGTATTATCACCCCCATAACTGCCCCATGATTATCACCCACATAACTGCCCCATGATCTCACAGCAAGTATCCAAACAGAGAAGGAAGGTCCAGCACTTGCTCAGATACAAAAAAGTGTCTTTTATTAAACTTCACAGGACATGACAGATGAACAAATGTGACTCGTTTTGGTTGCATACTGCGACCTTAGGTCACACTTGCGCATCTGTCATGTCCTGAGAAGTTTAATAAAAGGCACTTTTTTGTATCGGAGCAAGCGCTGGACCTTCCTTCTCTGTTTGGATACTTGCGGTGAGATCATGGTCCATCCCGGTCCGAGTTGATTACTGATCTATACTTGTAATTTATCTATTGTGTATGAGCAATTTTAATACATGTTGTACAGATCTGTAACATGGTTATGGGTCTCATCCTCACCTCTGTGTGTATCTGAAGTGACACTGATATATACACAGTTTTTTTCTATTCCACAAAGACACTATACGTGGAGCACCTATGGCTCTGTAGGATACTCTTTAGGGACACCTTCCAGAGCCATGTGCACAAAACTGAAAAATTGTTTTGGAGTACAGTCATACCTAGGGTTGCCACCTTTCTTGCAAAAAAAAAATACTGGCCATGCTCATTTGCATAATTAATTATATATGCGTGACATCACAGGATACACATATGTGGGGGGAAATTTTGTCCTATTCTAACCCTTATAACTTTTTTATTTCTCCTGATACGGGCCTGTATGAGGGCTCATTTATTGCGCCTCGGTCTATAGATTTTAAACAGTACAATTTTTGTTTTGATGTAATTTTTTGATCGCTTTTTTATATTAAGTTCAAGAGTTGCAGTTAGTTACTAACTACAACTCCCAGCATGCCCTGATACAGCTTGTGGCTCAGCAGATGCCCCAAACCAAAAAAAATACAACTCCCAGCATGTTGGACTATACAGTAGTATATAGTATAGGTCTGTGTTTCCCAACCAGGGGTGCCTCCAACTGTTGCAAAACTACAACTTCCAGCATGTTGGACTATACAGTAGTATATTGTATAGGTCTGTTTTTCCCAACCAGGGGTGCCTCCAGCTGTTGCAAAACTACAACTCCCAGCATGCCTGGACATGCTGGGAGTTGTAGTTTTGCAACAGTTGGAGGCACTCTGGTTTGGAAACACTGGAATAGTATATGGTGCAACATTCCAGGAGTTGGAGGATTGGTTGGATAAATACCGGCCATTGCATTGCCGTTTTTTTTCAATATAAAAATACCAGCAGGGTGGCCATAATACCGGCATGTTTAGCCAAGTGCCACATGATACTTTTGTCCCCTATAAACAATGCAATGAAACTGGAATCATTTGTATGGGTGAAATACTACAGACCTATACAACTGTGAGTCAGTATTTCACAGTAATCCGTATGAAGAATGGAGGGCTGAGCTGCTCTAATCCATTGAGAAAACAATTAAAAAGTCCAGAAAACATCCAACCCATCCAACTGTTATCCTCCCAGGAGCCGTCACCTAGCTATGTGTGATGCCCCTGATGCATCCGCTAAAGGCTCTGAAACCTGGTGACAACATTCTAATATGTAAGTGTATTAGTTTTCATTTTATGTCAGTTAAAATGGGGACAAAACACAGACTGAGCAAAAGACTGAAACTGTAGCTGAACTTCAGAAGCAGCACACAAATGAAAACCATAAAACCTCTCACAGGGCCCATGGTTAGGAAGTCTATTAGATCACACTTATTATGGTTTATATATAAGACCACATGTCACTCATTGTGTGCAAAGCCGAGCCAGGTTTAGCAGTGGATTCCAAATCTGAGGCCATCTATAGGGAGAATAGATTTGGGAGAGGATCATGCTGAGGCTTGGGAAGTCAAATGTTCTCTTCTTCATCTGCCAAAGTCAAGTCAAAGCTTGTCATTCAGGGCAGAGCCTGCAGATCTCAGGGAGATTGTGGGAAACGCGCCAGACTTATTTCACTGTGTTCCACTAACCTGAGAACTCGCTGGAGTCTGACTGCTGACACAGTACACAAGGTTATAAACTAAAGGTCTCTGGAATGTTTAACTAGGAAATATGTTTCAGTCACATATTCTTTTCAAATCAATAGCTGTACATCCAGTAGAGCCCACATGAATGCCATCACCTGCCTCGCTGGATGTGTCAATCTGTTAAAAAACTCTTAAGGGAAACTCCAATTATATTCGAGCACTCAAAGATCACCTTGCCTTCTTTGCACAGTTGCCTTTTGTTAGAATACATCCCCCTTAAAGAGTACCTGGCATCACAAAAACTTTTTACAAGTTGTTAATTAATGTATTAGAAACAACTTTCTAATACCATGTCATTAAAAAATTTAAATGTATATTTATTTTGACTTGTATAAACTTACCACTAGGGGTCTCCCTACATGTACCGGCCACAAGTCTCTTACAGAGTTTAGACTCTTGCATGAGTCCTAACTCTCATAGTGCAGCCTGGACACTGACGTGCACAGCGCAGCTCCCTGCCTGTCAATCAGACAAACGGGAGCGGGTCATGGCGCAGTGATTGAACACTGCCTGCAGTGAGCAAGCTTTGAAAGAGGATTATGAAGGAAATACTGGGCGAAAAGGAAAAAGAAAAAACTGCGGGGGACAGGTAATGAAGAGGGCAACATACCAGCATAATATAAGGAAATGGAGATTGTGGCAGGTACTCTTTAACAAAAAAATTAATGAGAAAAAAAAAAGCACATGCTGATCACTAGGGGGGTCCTGCTGGTGTGGTGTAGTCTGCAAGAAACCTCATAAAAAAGTGTTTAGTTCCCCTGCAGCGCCACCACAGGGAAAATTTATCATAGCAAGTGCTCACAGCAGCCAAAAAGAACTTTCCAAAAACTGCTGTCATTTCTTTCCACAAATTTGCAGGGTCACACCGATTAGACCCCCACCAAATGGGACATTGACTACTATTGATACTGCATCTGATGTCAAGCAGGCATCACCCCTTTTTATTCCTAATAGAGTTCATGCACCTCTTGCTTCCATATGTCACTGCAACCTAAGGAGGCGTTGCAGAGGGAAAGACTAATTGACTGAGTACAATCATGAGGGAGGGGGTAGTGTACGGCTATGTTCACACAGTGACAATGTTCACACAGAAAATCTCTGTGCGATCACCCCCCTTACAGCTTAGCACAGGTAGAACATGTCGGGGCTAGAACTGCTCAGAAATGTGCAGTCTCATATACACCATTGCATTTCCATGCAAAGTCCGTAAAAAGAACAGACATGTCTATTTCTTCTGAGGACACCGGAATTTGAATTTCCACGCCAGATGTTTCTGGCGTGGAAATTTTGCTATATGAACAGCGCAGCAGAATCCCATTGAAATCAATCAGACACTGCTGCTGCGGAATTCCACACGGAAATTCCAACATGTGAACATAGCCTAAGACAGAAAGGATGGTGGATAACCTCAATGTCAACTAGGTGCCGAAAATCCTAAACTTGGGGCACCATTACCTTGGCATATCAGCCACATTCCCAAGAGTCACCCACAGTACCCTAGTCCACCTCAAAGCAGGGGTCTGCCACCCACTTCTTTTGCATCCCTGCATCTTAATACTGTGGCCCCAGGATGGATCATGTAGTGACATCAGATCTACAAACCTGCAATAACTAGTGAGTAGAATTTAGTGGGAGAACATTTTTTTAGAGAGAAGTTTGCTGTTTTCAGATGTTTTTGGAAGTGAACCACTATCAACTGGACCTCAATGGTTGGACTGTGTTTATTGTGTTTTTGCAGCCATTGTATTCTGTTCAGTCACTTGTGCATTCTCTCCTTTGCAGTTTTATTTTTAATTTTTATTTTTTACAGTATTTCCTCGACTTGGCAGAATTATTTTAGGAGATTAAAAGATGATTGGTCAAATACTTAATCATTATCTTTTGTAAGTACAAAGGGTGGGGTTCAAGGGGTGACCTGGCAGAAAACTCTTCCTGGGAGCTTTGTAGGAATGCAGGAGGGTAGACTGGGTTGGAGGCACTACACCCCAGCGAGGTGACACTGTAACAGAGACTTTCTTAAAAGGTGAAACCAACAACAAGACTAAATTGCCAGATATATAGTTAATTTGTGTTGCGATTCTACACATTGTACAATCTATAAAATGAAAGCATTTTGGATACTGGACAGAGGAAAATCCTAAAGGCTGCAATAGCCCAAGGCAGACAAAAGGACATGACTACGCTAAATAGGGCAGTATTCAGGTTCTAAGCTGTAAAACCTGAAACACAATAGGACCTGACAGAGAAGGAATTCTTAACAATAATAGAAAGCATTATATGTAGTAGGTGCTTCCCCGACCCTGCTGGGTTTTACCCAGTCCTAATCCAGGAAGACACAGAGGGGAGAAATAGTACTTTAATAAAGAAATGCTATGTCTAGTGAGTACTGTCAATGACTATATGCATAGCAGCAAATCATTTACTGCAGTAACTTTTAAAGTCTTGAAGTAGGAAGGTCAAATCTTTTACTGTTCTATTTATAGAGTTGATCTACAGATATAAAGAATCACAAGATCCAGCACACATGTGAGGACCTAGATCATCTACATGGTACAATAAAGACTACTGATTCTATGGCATGACATCACTCGATATTTAAAGCCTACAAACACACATTACCTTTTCCTATCAAGACTCCTATCTTGGAATCTAGCTTGTCGGCAGGATTACAGCTCCTGGTCACCAGTTTTAGGACAGGCAGGAATGGTCGTACATCACAGAGCCGCCGGCTCTCATCTTCCAGTTCTTCGTGGACAGCTGTCTGGTTGACACATTTGAACATATATGAGTCAATTTCCAGGAGCAGATGGAAGAGGGGGTAACTTTGTGCATCCTTCCACACAAGCTGTGAAGAGAATAGGTTAAATATTGTTATAACGTCAAAGTGCAGAAAAGGAGCATTCTACATAAATGGCCATGTGCATTGGTCAAGAACACACAGGAAATCAAATAGAAATTTTTGTAACCCATAAAATATAACATTACATTAAAAACCAATGGTTAGGGGTAAGATTCTTGTGTGCATACACTTGTTATTCAGGTATGTGAGCATATTAAAATTTAACATACATACAAACCCAGATAATGGCCCAAAAAGACCAAATTGTGTATCTGCTGGCGTTAATAACATTGGCTTATAAGTTCCTTTCAGAAACTTAAAAAGGGTACTTCACTCCTCCCATAAACTTACATTGAGGGGGTGTGGTGTGACATCATAAGGGGCATCGCTGTGACATCACAACCCCCGCAGCCTGCACACAGTGTTTCGGAACAAAATGTTCCGAACGCTGGGGCAGTGGAGTACCCCTTTAATTTTATGGAATATCCTTAGTATTTGATGGTGGGGATCTGACTTCTGGAACTTCCGTAAGTCAACTTAGTGAATGGACCATGGCACTCCAGCATACTGCCCCTTATTGTTAACCCAGTTAAAGCACCTTATGTTTTGTGGCTGTACCTAGTCCTGCAGGAATGGTCACAACCAAATGCAATGTGTGCTATCTAGCCCATTCTTTAGCTTTACATAAATATCCACTGAATTCCCTAAAAACTGTACTCTCCTGATCAAAAGAACTACCAGGCAAGACCTTAAGAAAACAGACCTGCGTTACATTTAGTCTACAGTAAATCATCTGAGTATAGGAGAAAAAGCTTCTTTTAAAGTTACCTGTTTAATCTGCGATATAGAAGCATCCCGTGGCACCTTCATCTGCACATAGATTCCAGTGGGGAGTAAGATATCCACAGACACTTTTGGAGAAAGATGTGTATCGTCCGCCCAGATGTCCATGGAGTCCGACACAGTGGGAGGCATATTTTAGGATGAGGTACTACCTGTGAAACATGGCCCTGGAAGGAGACACACAGGTGTCAGTATGTGATACAATCACAAATAGAGAGTGCTACTAACGCTGATAAGGCATATTACTGCAGAGTCTTCTCGGTGTGCTACATGGATGAGACAGCAACTGCATAATTCATGAAAGCAAAAAGGGAGATTGGAGCACTCACCATGGAACTCTGTGCAGAGAGTACAGTTATGCCGGCAGGAGCATGCACCCGGGCGATTCTAATTCTCGCCAATAGGCGTTTCCTATAAAGAAGCAGCAGGGAGAAACCGTGCCTGTCGCCCGGGTGCATGCTCCTGCCGGCATAGCTCTGCTCTCTGCACGGGGAATGGTATACATGTATATACTGATGGACTTTCTATCAATAAAGTTACACAGAAGGATTCCATGAAGAGTGCTCTGATCTCTCTTTTTTACTTCAATGAATTACCAAGTATGTGGGCCACATTCAACTCAAAATTAAAGAACTACTGTCATTTAAAAAAAAAAAACATGAGTGAGACCGTGCCGAGGAAAAGCCAGATGGACTCCAAACCTCAGCAATAAAGTAAGAGAAAAGTCCAGCATCCTGTCACTGCATCTACCCATATAACAAGTTGACAAAGATCTACATGTTATATTGGTTATAAAGTTGTTTATCCTGTATACAGTTATGGCCGTAAATGTTGGCATCTCTGAAAATTTTCAAGAAAATGAAGTATTTCTCACAGAAAAGGATTGCAGTAACACATGTTTTGCTATACACGTTTATTCCCTTTGTGTGTACCATATATACTCGAGTATAAGAGGACCCAAATATAAGCCGAGGCCCCTAATTTCACCCCAAAATCCCAGGAAAAGTTATTGACTCGAGTATAAGCCTAGGGTGGGAAATACATCATCCCCCCTGTCATCATCCAGACCCCCGTCATCACTGCCTGTCATAATCCCCCCTTCATCATCCCCTTGTCATCATCCCACACTCCCCCTTCATCATCCCCTTGTCATCATCCCACACCCCCCCCTTCATCATCCCCTTGTCATCATCCCACACCCCCCCTTCATCATCCCCTTGTCATCATCCCACACACCCCCTTCATCATCCCCTTATCATCCCACACCCCCCCTTCATCATCCCCTTGTCATCATCCCACACCCCCCCTTCATCATCCCCTTGTCATCATTCCACACTCCCCCTTCATCATCCCCTTGTCATCATCCCACACCCCCCTTCATCATCCCCTTGTCATCATCACCACATGTCATCAGCCCCCCCCCCTCTTTCATCATCACCGCTTGTCAATGTCTGATACAGTGGTCTTCAACCCGAGGACCTCCAGATGTTTCAAAACTACAACTCCCAGCAAGCCCGGGCAGCCATCGGCTGTCCGGGCTTGCTGGGAGTTGTAGTTTTGAAACCTCTGGAGGTCCGCAGGTTGAAGACCACTGCGGCCTTCAACATCATCCAGACCCCCCACCCCCTTTAGTTCTGTACTCTCCTCCGCTCGGCGGGACGTTAGGGTGTGCTGGTCCAGTGCTGCAGGACTGTCCGGTGGGGAGGTCATCCGGTGGAATAGTGGTTCCGGGCTGTCCATCTTCTCCGCGCTTCAGGCCCGGAATAGAGGCGTTGCCTTGACGACGACGCAGAGGGACGTTGCTAATGAAGAGGCCCCCCCGGTGAAGATGGACAGCACGGAACGACTATTCCACCGGACGACCTCCCCATCGGACAGTCCTGCAGCACCGGACCAGCGCACCCTAACGTCCCGCCGAGCGGAGGCGAGTACAGTACTAAAGGGGGTGGGGGGGTCTGGATGATGTCGAAGGCCGCAGTGGTCTTCAACCTGCGGACCTCCAGAGGTTTCAAAACTACAACTCCCAGCAAGCCCGGACAGCCGATGGCTGCCCGGGCTTGCTGGGAGTTTAGTTTTGAAACATCTGGAGGTCTGCAGGTTGAAGACCACTGAGGGCGGAGAGTTCACTCGAGTATAAGCCAAGGGGGGTGTTTTCAGCACGAAAAATCGTGCTGAAAAACTTGGCTTATACTCGAGTATATACGGTACTGGAATTAAACTAAAAAAAGGGAGGAAAAAAAGGAAATTGGACATAATGTCACACCAAACTCTAAAAATGGGCTGGACAAAATTATTGGCACCCTTGCAAAATTGTGGATAAATAAGATTGTTTCAAGCATATGATGCTCCTTTATACTCACCTGAGGCAAGTAACAGGTGTGGGTAATATAAAAATCACACCTGAAAGCAGATAAAAAGGAGAGAAGTTCACCTAGTCTTTGCATTGTGTGTCTGTGTGTTCCACACTAAGCATGGACAACAGAATGAGAAGAGAACTGTCTGAGGACTTGAGAACCAAAATTGTGAAAAAATATCAACAATCTCAAGGTTACAAGTCCATCTCCAGAGATCTAGATTTGCCTTTGTCCACAGTGCGCA
The DNA here is from genome assembly GCF_029499605.1 of Hyla sarda. Taxonomy (NCBI): domain Eukaryota; kingdom Metazoa; phylum Chordata; class Amphibia; order Anura; family Hylidae; genus Hyla; species Hyla sarda. The sequence goes on along the minus strand of NC_079191.1, from coordinate 87,461,742 downwards.
ACATTCTCAAGAAGTTTGCAACCCATGGCACTGTAGCTAATCTCCCTGGGCATGGACGGAAGAGAAAAATTGATGAAAGGCGTCAACGCAGGATAGTCCGGATGGTGGATAAGCAGCCCCAAACAAGTTCCAAAGACATTCAAACAGTCATGCAGGCTCAGGGAGCAGTAGTGTCAATGCGAACTGTCAACCCTTAAATGAAATGAAACGTTATGACAGGAGACCCAGGAGGACCCCCCTGCTGACACAGAGACATAAAAAAGCAAGACTACAAATGAACTTGAGTAAGCCAAAATCCTTCTGGGAAAATGTCTTGTGGACAGATGAGACCAAGATAGAGCTTTTTGGTAAAGCAAATCATTCTACTGTTTACCGAAAACAGAATGAGGCCTACAAATAACAGAACACAGTACCTACAGTGAAATATGGTGAAGGTTCAATCATGTTTTGGGGTTGTTTTGCTGCCTCTGGCACTGGGTGCCTTGAATGTGTACAAGGCATCATGAAATCTGAGGATTACCAACGGATTTTGGGTCGCAATGTACAGCCCAGTGTCAGAAAGCTGGGTTTGCTTCCGAGATCTTGGGTCTTCCATCAGGAAAATGACCCCAAATATATGTCAAAAAGCCCCCAGAAATGGATGGCAACAAAGCGCTGGAGAGTTCTGAAGTGGCCAGCAATGAGTCCAGATCTAAATCCCATTGAACACCTGTGGAGAGATCTTAAAATTGCTGTTGGGAAAAGGCGCCTTCCAATAAGAGAGACCTTGAGCAGTTTGCAAAGGAAGAGTGGTCCAACATTCCCTCTGAGAGGTGTAAGAAGCTTATTGATGGTTATAGGAGGGTTATTTTTTCCAAAGGGTGTGCAACCAAATATAAAGTTAAGCGTGCCAATAATTGTGTCCAGACCATTTTTGGAGTTTGGTGTGACATCATGTACAATTTAATTTTTTTCCTTTTTTTTTTTTTTTTTGGTTTAGTTCCAATACACACGAAGAGACTAAACTTGTGTATAGCAAAACGTGTTACTGCAATCGTTTTCTGTGACAAATACTTCATTTTCAGGGGTGCCAACATTTACGGAAATGACTGTATGCTGCTTAGATAAAAGAAGATGCATGGAGAGGATGCCAGACATATATGTCATGTATACACGCCAAAAGTTCTGATTGCTGGATCTCAGTGCAGAGACCCCCACGTTCACTAGATACAGCCAGAGCTGTATGCAGCTGTGAACATCACTCCCTGGCTCAGCGCTAAATCCATTTTACTGCAGGTAAAATGACAGAAAGTTTGAGGAAATAAGAATTTATAAAAATACTAATATTCACAGATCTAGGATATACAGGCATTATACATCCAGTGTTCCTTTTCTCACAGTGAAACCTATGCCCCACAGCAGTGTTTCCCAACCAGGGTGCCTCCAGCTGTTGCAAAACTACAACTCCCAGCATGCCCGGACAGCCTTCGGCTGTCCGGGCATGCTAGGAGTTTTAGTTTTGCAACAGCTGGAGGCACCCTGGTTGGAAAACGCTGCCCCACAGTGAGTACTTATATCCTCTGGTATCATACATGCACTATACATCAAATGCTTACATGTTCACAACGGTCTTCTATTACTCAAATGTAATTTTTAAAAAATGAAACAATTTTGCATATAATCCTGTTTATGTTTCCTACAGTTTTTTAATCTACAGCTCCCATGCGACAAAAACCATAACATGTGAACACAGTCATAAGTCTCAAGCACACTACATCGGATTTCAGAGTATTAAAAGGGCTCTTAGATGGCAAATGTCCATAGCATTACCTCTACCTCTCAGACAGCCCTTTTACAAAAATACTGCTTTTTTTTTTTCAAAAACAGTACCAGTCCTGTCCACTGGTTGTGTGTAGTACAGCAGCTCAGTCCCATTCACTTCAATGGAGCTGAGCTGCACTACCAAACGCAACCTGTGGAGTGGTGCTATTTTTTGAAAGAAAGAATGAGTAGTTTTCCAATTCCGGGTACTCTGGTGGAAAACATATATTTTTTTTTAAATCAACTGGTGCCAGAAAGTTAAACAGATTTGTAAACGACTTTTATTAAAAAAATCCTTTTACTAATACTTTTTAGCAGCTATATGGTACAGAGGACCTTCTATTCTTACTGAATTTCTATTTTGTCTTGTCCACAGTGCTCTCTGCTGACACCTCTGTCCGTGTCAGGAACTGTCCAGAGCAGCATAGGATTGCTATAGGGATTTTCTTCTGCTCTGGACAGTTCCTGATATGGGCATCAGGTGTCAGCAGAGAGCACTGTGGACAAGACAAAAAAGAAATTCAAAAATAAAAGGATTTCCTCTGTAGCATACAACTGCTAAAAAGTACTGAAAGGGTAAAGATTTTTTAATAGAAGTAATTTACTAATCTGTTTAACTTTCTGGCACCAGTTGATTTAAAAAAAAATTTTTTTCCACCGGAGTACCTCTTTAACTGGTATCAGCAGCAGCAAATACAGCTCTTAGGGTACCAAAGCAAGCTGTACCTTTCCTGGAGCTGCTAGTGGTTGACAAATGTATAAAACAAGTGTCAAGGAGGCGGGACTAGGCTTCTGAAGTGACACAGTCTGGCACACTTTCTCGCTCATATCCCAATCCCCTCGTAACTGATGTACAGGGCTCTGTAGGTCAATCAAGGAGGGACAAAGATGTCCCAGGCTGTGGCACTTCTGTAGTTTGGCTCCACCTTCTTGACACTTACCTGAAAAATAAATAATGAGCTGCAGAAAGGGTAGCTTTCATACCCCATCAGCTATCCAATGGTGCCTGCAGATCTTCGCAGTAAATACAGCTGACTGTTTCCCTTTGAGGAACAAACAAATCTGAAATGAATTCCACTTTACATAATATAATAAAATATAGTGGACGACAGCAATAACTTAGATGGACAGAACTGCTGAACTCTGGTAGCTGCTGCCTGACCTTATGTGGCAAGGGTTAATGCGTCACCCAGTCACGAGGTAATACTAATAATATCACTTCCCTTAATTGTGTACGACAACAAACAAGATCATGTCAGCTGAACACAACCGGCATTGTCCTAGGCTACGAGACGAGGAGTGATCCTGGTCCGGGGCCAAGCTCCCACAGAGCAAATGTCATACAATCGGAGGCAGAGCTCGTGAGTGAATACGTGAGATTAAGAGTAGAGACCATGGGGGCGTATAGGAACCACAAAAGACGACATATACCATTCACTATAGAGCCCCCTCCACCCCATCCTCATCTCACAAACCCATTTAATAGAGACAAGATGAAATCTCTCAGTATACAAGAGACTGTAAAGATCAGGTGATAAGAAGTCACCTGACAATCCATTGTTCTTATAGCGGACGACTATCATGTTTAAAAGCTCCATATTATTTCAGGTAAGGTGTGAAGTCTGCACAGTGAGTGACTGGTAACCCTATGGGGATGGCGTGCAGATTCTCTGTATTAATCACTGCCTCGTTTCAGGTTTGCGCAGGCACAGTGCCCTCCGGCCCACGTAACCAGTACCTGTTACATAACTGCCGGTAGAGAATGGAGACGGCCATGTGTGACGATTCACATCAAGCTAAAAGCACAAGGCAGCTGCAAACACATTTGTTCCTACTCTGGACAGTTCCTGACATAGAGGTGGCTGTGATTGGTTGCTATCTGAGTCAAAACTCATTTTTGGTTTACATTAATAAACCTGGTCCTTGTGTTCAGAACTAGAGCTTTTCCATGATTCAAAAGGTCCCATGATCTTGTTTATTGTATCCAAACACACTTACTTCACCAAAGTTAGGTCTTGGAAATGTGGAAAGAAGGGAAATGTGGTACAGGTAAACATTAAAGCTATGCAACTAAATACTTTATTACACCAGAATGAAGTTTTATTACAGTAAACCATGCAAGCACCATCCTTGTACCATGACAACAGTATCAAACCATCTTTCTAGAGCAGTGTTTCCCAACCAGGGTGCCTCCAGCTGTTGCAAAACTACAACTCCCAGCAATCAGGGTGCCTTGAGCTGTTGCTAAACTACAACTCCCAGCATGCCCGGACAGCCTTTGGCTGTCCGGGCATGCTGGGAGTTGTAGTTTTGCAACAACTGGAAGCACCCTGGTTGGGAAACACTGTTCTATAGTATCATTCCATGCTTCTTGATAAATAGAATTATTACTTGTCTCTCAGGAGCACATCTCTAATTGTGATGGCCCAGTACGGGAGATTTTACCCCGTACCCTTGCTGTCCTGTCAGGCAGCCTCCTTCAGTGTCCCCAGGGCCCCTTGCTCCTGTTCCCCCCCCCCACCCCCCCCCCCCCCTGTACATATGTTCTGCAGTGTATTGTATTATAAAATGTGTTGTATCTTTAAGAGTTATGTCATGTGATTGTTACCCAGGAGGTATAAGTGACCAGGTGATCCCAAGAGTGACCTATGGGCTCCCTGCTAGTCTCCCCCATATAAGCCCTGGGTGGAGCTAGCTTCTTGCTCCTGGAGCTCTTAGATCTTGCTTCCTGCTGAGGTCCAGAGTGTTGGAGACCTCAAAGTCCAGTCCTGCAGCCACCATCAAGTCAAGTAAGATAAAGTCATAGCTTTATGAGTCAAGTCAGTCCCTGTCATCTGTCATGTCAGCGTGGTCTGCATTCAATTGTCCAGTCCTACTACATGTCCCAGCAAGCCCTTAAGGTCTCTGAGCCACTGGTCCCCTCCTTGGGCCCTGGCTGAACTGTATAGACTTTACCAACTGTCTGCCCTCAGTAAAGCTACCGTTATCCGTAACTTGGTGTCGGAGTCTTTATTACTCCCGTGCCTAGCCCAGGATCCAGCGGTATACCTTTGGGTGGTTTGGGGCTAAACCATGCCCTGGCATCACGAATACAAGGGGTTAATGCTATCTGCCCCTAGGGTAACAACATCTGCCCTACCACATAATGAAGGCTGTCTACTGCAATAGAAAATAACACTATAAGGGTAGAGTCTCATAGTGCAATAGTTAGGCCACCAAGATGATGCCGTAATGCAACTGAAAATGTGTTGTTAGGCTCAGTCTGGTTTTGCAAGCAGCTTTTCTGTACATTCGTGCAGCAATAGGGTCTATTTATCCATGGTTGGTCAATTATGCAGAAAACAGGCTAAGGGAGCATTCACACACACACAGCCAGCCAGCACCCTACACTGTACAAATGAGGGACGAAAACACTTAAACAGGTGTCTTCAGGGAATTTCCGGCTTGTCTAATTAAATCCCCAGTCATGTCCTAAGCCTTTTTTTCTTCTCTTTTTCAAAAGGAAACAGTGAGATACAGGGAAAGCTACCTCCAAAAAGGTGGTATCAGAGCTGATTTGCATATCCTTGAACCCTATATGTACACGAAAAAAAGTGCTGTCAATAGATTCTGTTTGGTGCCAGATTTTCCTACCTAGAAGCAATGCATCTAATTGACAAAACTGCTGGCATATAGAGGTACAATAGACCCCATGCACTTGAACAGAAGCCCTATTATAGAAGTCTTATGCTTAAAAGGTGGTAGTAGCGCTCTATACATCTGCACATGTTGCATATATTACATGTCTACCATGCTTTAAAAACCGGGTAAGGCTGGAATAAGGCCTAGTATTTTGGTCAGTGTTTAAGCCAAAAATAGGACTGGGCCCAAAATACAAAGAATGGAGCCCTACATCAGCACTGACAGTACATGTTATAGCCATGATTCAGTGGATCGTGTGAATTATTCAGTCATTAGTTCTCCATGAAATCATAGGAGACACTTGTCTCCTTATAATAAGAGGCTGTGGTGCTGTCGCTGTTGTACACAGGTCTTGAGCTCATTTTCAGCCTCACATAAGTACAAAGCTTGGGTTCAATCTAGTTGAACTCTGGAGATTTCTTTGTGCAGACTGGGGTCTATGACAGCACAGTTCACCATTTCTCAATGCAGCCGGTAGAGAAAGGAAAACCACAAGATCCAGGTCCTTTGTTGCAGCATCAAAGCGCAGACATCAAACGCCGATTCCTCCTTTCAGACGCAGTTGTCAGCAGAGCTAATTGGTTGCAGGAGAATGTGGCAAATAACAGGACGAACGATGATTACACGAGATCCAGAATATGGCGCGGGGACGGCCTATTTCCTCCCCATTGTGTAGCTGATATTTTTAGTGTTCCTGCAGAATAGGACTGTGACATTTCATTATCTAACTAATTACCGGTCTGATTAAAAGAAACACAGATCTACGTCAGGTGGTGCCACGCTAAAGATTATAGAAACATGGCTCCTCCTTCTAATGAAAGGAAAAGACTTTCAGCCGTATCTGCTTTTATTTATTAATCAAAAGGGGGGGGGGGGGGGGGGTCTCATCAGGAAAACTAGTATTGCCATCACAGCTACCAGCCATTCCCAATATCTAAAGATGAAATTTACCAGGTTATTGCTACAGATACGTTCATGTGTTTACAGGGTCTCTCCCTTTTTAGTAAAATTCCTGCTTCTAGTTTAGAGCATGTACGGCCCACCTTGGATCCACAGGGAATAATAATATCTCATATAGAGTGAAGAAAAATTCATAACATTTATTGTAATCGGTTTAAAAACATTCCTCCATACTGACGCATTTTGCACCTTCTAGTTCTTACTCATGGCTGAAATATACAAAGATAAGCTAATTTTTACAAAAATTAAAAACATGGGTGTATTTAAAAAAAATAAAAAAACAAAAAAAACACAATGAGTAGATCACAGAACTAATATATTAGACCATTTATATCCCAGATACATTAAAGGGGTACTCGGGCGAAAAACATTTTTCTTTTAAATCAACTGGTGCCAGAAAGTTAAACAGATTTGTAAATGACTTCTATAAAAAATATCTTTACCCTTCCAGTACTTTTAAGTAGTTGTATGCTACAGAGGAAATTCTTTTCTTTTTGAATTTCTTTTTTGTCTTGTCCACAGTGCTCTCTGCTGACACCTGATGCTGAGAAAATCCCCATTGCAAACCTATGTTGCTCTGGACAGTTCCTGACATGGACAGAGGTGTCAGCAGAGAGCACTGTGGTCAAGACAAAAAAGGAAATGAAAAAAGAAAAAGAATTTCCTCTGTAGCATACAGCCGCTAAAAAGTACTGGAAGGGTAAAGATTTTTTAATAGAAGTCATTTACAAATCTGTTTAACTTTCTGGCTCCAGTTGATTTAAAAAAAAAAATAATTGTTTTCCACCGGAGTACCCCTTTAAGCAAAAAAGAAAAAAAAACATTTTATGCAGGGCAGGGTATAACACACAAAGAAATGCATGAATAGCAAATCCTATATATGTGGTTTCTATATGAACACTCTTACATCTTACATATCATTTTTTATATTAAAATAAATTAGTGGCAAAGATAGTTAGTATTTCATATTAAGATGGGGCATAATATTTATATATAGATGGTATTTTATTTTCATTCAGATTTAGTGAATGAAGAAATTAATGACTAGTATATTAATGACTAGTAATATTAGGTCACAAAACTAACACATACATATGATTTCTCAGTCCATATATATGTGATATGATGTTTAAAAAGCAATATATTATATATTTAAAATATATAGATTATAATACATATATTGTGTAAACACAATCCACATATAGTTCATATGTTCTTTCAAGGAGACGTATTATGTAGAAAAACGTATTCCCTATCCAAAGGATAGAGGTTATGTTTTAGATCACAGGGGGTCCTTTTTGTAGGGAATACGTTTTTCTGCATGATACTTATCCTTGAAAGAACATATGAACTATATGTGAATAGGGGAGATTTATCAAAACCTGTCCAGAGGAAAAGTTGCTGAGATGTCCATAGCAGCCAATCAGATCGCTTCTTTCATTTTGCCAAGGCCTTGTTAAAAATGAAAGAAGCCATCTGATTGGTTGCTATGGGCAACACAGCAACTTTTCCTCTGGACAGGTTTTGATATATCTCCCCCGTTGTATTTATACAATATATGTATTATAATCTAAATATACTGCTCAAAAAAATAAAGGGAACATAAACAACACAATGTAACTCCAAGTCAATGACCCTTCTGTGAAATCACACTGTCCACTCAGGGAGCAACACTGATTGACAATCAATTTCACATGCTGTTGTGCAAATGGAACAGACAACAGGTGGAAATTACAGGCAATTAGCAAGACACCCCAAATAAAGGAGTGGTTCTGCAGGTGGTGACCACAGACCACTTCTCAGTTTCTATGCTTCCTGGCTGATGTTTTGGTCATGCTGGCGGAGCTTTCACTATAGTGGTAGCATGAGACGGAGTCTACAACCCACACAAGTGGCTCAGGTAGTGCAGCACATCCAGGATGGCAAATCAATGCGAGCTGTGGCAAGAAGGTTTGCTGTGTCTGTCAGCATAGTGTCCAGAGCATGGAGGCGCTACCAGGAGACAGGCCAGTAAATCAGGAGATGTGGAGGAGGCTGTAGGAGGACAACAATCCAGCAGCAGGACCGCTACCTCCGCCTTTGTGCAAGGAGGAGCAGGAGGAGCACTGCCAGAGCCCTGCAAAATGACCTCCAGCAGGCCAAATATGTGCATGTGTCCACTCAAACGGTCAGTAACAGACTCCATGAGGGTGGTATGAGGACCCGATGTCCACAGGTGGGGGTTGTGCTTACAGCCCAACACTGTGCAGGACGTTTGGCATTTGCCAGAGACACCAAGATTGGCAAATTCGCCACTGGCGCCCTGTGCTCTTCACAGATGAAAGCAGGTTCACACTGAGCACATGTGACAGACATGACAGAGTCCTGAGACGCCGTGAAGAACGTTCTGCTGCCTGCAGCATCCTCCAGCATGACTAGTTTGGCGGTGGGTCAGTAATGGTGTGGGGTGGCATTTATTTGGGGGGCCGCACAGCCCTCCATGTGCTTGCCAGCCTGTAGTGTGGTTTTCCACTTTGATTTTGAGTGTGACTCCATATCCAGACCTCCATGGGATGATAAATTTGATTTCCATTGATAATTTTTGTGTGATTTTGTTGTCAGCACATTCAACTATGTAAAGACGAAAGTATTCATATGATTAGTTTATTCATTCAGATCTAGGATGTGTTATCTTAGTGTTCCCTTCATTTTTTTGAGCAGTGTATTTTAAATATATAATATATTGCATTTTAAACATCATATCACATATATATGGACTGGGAAACCAGTCATTCATTTCTTCATTCACAAATTCTGAATGAATATAAAATACCATCTATATATAAACATTATGCACCATCTTAATATGAAATACTACTATCTTAGCTACTAATTTATTTAAAATGTCAAAAATGATATGTAAGATGTAATATTGTTCATCCCTTTAACCCCCTTAAGGACCAGGGGATTTTCCACTTTCATTTTTTGCTCCTTACCTTTAAAAAAAAATCATAACTCTTTCAATTTTGCACCTAAAAATCCATATGATGCCTTAGTTTTTGAGCCACCAATTCTGTTTTGTAATGACATCAGTCATTTTACCCAAAAATCTACGACAAAACGGGAAAATCATTGTGTGACAAAATTGACGAAAAAATACCATTTTGTAACTTTTGGGGCTTCCGTTTCGATGCAGTAAATTTGGCGGTAAAAATGACACCTTATTATTCCATAGGACCATACAATTAAAATGATACCCTACTTATATAGGTTTGATTTTGTCGTACTTCTGGAAAAAAAATCATAACTACATGCAGGAAAATTTATTTGTTTAAAATTGTCATCTTCTGACCCCTATAACTTTTTTATTTTTCCGCGTGTGGGGCAGTATGAGGGCTCATTTTTTGCGCCGTGATCTAAAGTTTTTAGCAGTACCATTTTTATATTGATCAGACTTTTTGATCGCTTTTTATTAATTTTTTCATGATATAAAAAGTGACCAAAAATACACTATTTTGGAATTTTTTTGTGTGTTCGCCATTGACCGTGCGGTTTAATTAACGATATATATTTTTATAATTCGGACATTTCCGCACGCGGCGATGCCACGTATGTTTATTTTTATTCCCACTGTTTTTTTTTTTTTTTTATGGGAAAAGGGGGGTGATTCAAACTTTTTTTTAGGGAAAGGGTTAAATAACATTTATTAACTTTTTTTTACACTTACACAAACACTGATCTTATACCCTGTTCACTGCAAAGTCAGTGTTATCGGCGGTCGATTGCTCAAGCCTGCATCTCAGGCTTGGAGCAATCAATCGCCGAAGGGACACGCCGGAGGAAGGTAAGAGGACCTCCGCTCTTGTCCCAGCTGATCGGGACACCGTATTTTCCCTGCGGTGGTCCCGATCAGCCCCACTGAGCAGCCGGGCAGCTTTCACTTTAGTTTTAGACGCGGCGTTCAACTTTGAACGCCGCGTCTAAAGGGTTAATAGCGTGTGGCACCGCGATCGCTGCCGCGCACTATTAGAACCGGGTCCCGCTTCAGATACATGCTGGGACCGACTCGATATGACGCGGGGTCACCGCGTGACCCCGCGTTATATTGCGGGAGCCGACCAAGGACGTAAATATACCTCCTTGGTTGTTAAGGGTTTAAATGATCTTTATTCACTTTTTTTTTTTTGCAATGTTATAGCTCCCATAGGGACCTGCACTGCACACACTGATCTTTTACATTGATCAATGGTTTCTCGTAGGAAACCATTGATCAATGATTCTGCCGCTTGACTGCTCATGCCTGGATCTCAGGCACTGAGCAGTCATTCGGCGATTGGACAACAAGAAGCAAGGTAAGGGACCCTCCTGCTGTCCAACAGCTGTTCGGGATGCCACAATTTCACCGCAACGATCCTGAATAGCCCGCTGAGCTAGCCGGGGGTAGATTAGTTTCACTTTAGACGCGGCATAGCGCGGCACCGTGATCAGTGTCGCGCGCTATTAGCCACGGTTCCTGGCCGTTGCTAGGTGCCCGGCTCAACCCGCTATGACGCCATGGCCCCACGTTATAGAACGGGAGCGGACTCAGGACGTACAGGACATCCTTGGTCCTTAAGGAGTTAAAGGAGTACTCTGGTGGAAAACAATTTTTTTCAAATGAACTGGTCCCAGAAAGTTAAACAGATTCATAAATTACTTCTATTAAAAATCTTAATCCTTCCAGTACGTATTAGCTGCTGTCTGCTCCACAGGAAGTTTTGTATTTCTTTTCTGTCTGACCACAGTGCTCTCTGCTAACACCTCTGTTCATGTCGGGAACTGTTCAGAGCAAGAGAGGTTTGCTATGGGGATTTGGTCCAGCTCTGGACAGTTCCCGAGATGGACAGAGGTGTCAGCAGAGAGCACTGTGGCCAGACAGAAAACAACAACTCAACTTCTACTGTAGTATACAACAGCTAAAAAGTACTGGAAGGATTAAGATTTTTTAGAATAATTTACAAACCTGTTTAACTTTTTGGAGCCAGCTGACATGAAAAAAATTGTTTTCCACCGGAGTACCCCTTTAAGGAACCAATTGTGCCAACTGTGGATTTGTGTGTAATTTTAATTATAAATGAAAAAGGGACTTAAAAGTGAAAACATAAAAAAAAAAAAATTATCAATGCACCCTACATAAGATCAGTATAGGTTACTCTTACCACCATACTGTGCAGTATAAGCATTACACGCACCTTTGGTAAAAAAAAAAAAAAAACACTAAAACGCTTACTATATAGTGCTTGTAGAACTCCAACAGGATTGTAGAAGATGGTGCCAGTACTAGACAAGGATATTTCAAGATGTTACTTACAGCAATGGAGGGCAAAAACTTTTTTTTTTTGGGAAGGCAGATACAAGTAGAAATCACCTGTACAGTTATACATCAGCACCTACCTGACACCTGCTATATACGGTATCTAGTTTGCACAGTAAAGGATATTACACCTCGGGCGGATAATCTTGCATGCACTAAGGGAAAGGTATGTTATGTATGTTCATACATAAAAGATTACACATACTTCCAGGAAAAGTAAAACATTTTTCTGGTATTGCAGAATAAAAAAGGAAGGAAGTGTTGGATACATGAGCTAAAACACACACTGGAGTCCTGCAGAGCACATCATTCTTAACATGATCGAGAGGCCGGATCTTGAATAAAAGTCTTTGAAATAATACAAACCACAAACCAAACACTTGCCAATTACAAGAGGCATCTGTTGGCACACAAGGAAGGGGTTTAATTTCCGCATACATTGTAACAATCATTGCTCCTGATGACAGCTTGTCAATAGCAGAAAGGAGAAGTGTAAAGTGGTTGTAAGCTTTCAGCACACAATGTCTTAAAGGGGTACACCGGTGGAAAACTTTATTTATTTATTTATTTAATTAAATCAACTGGTGCCAGAAAATTAAACGGATTTGTAAATGACTTCTATTAAAAATTCTTAAACCTTCCAGTGCTTATTGATGACTGTATACTATAGAGGAAAATCTTTTTCTTTTTTGGTTTCTTTTCTGTCATGACCACAGTGCTCTCTGTTAACATCTCTGTCCAGAGCAGGATAGGTTTGCTATGGGGATTTTCTCCTGCTCTGGACAGTTCCTGACATGAACAGAGGTGTCAGCAGAGAGCACTGTGGTCGTGACAGAAAAGAAATCCAAAAAGAAAAGAATTTCCTCTGTAGTATACAGCCGCTAATAAGTACTGGAAGGATTAAGATTTTTTTAATAAAAGTAATTTACAAATCTGTTTAACTTTCTGGCACCAGTTGATTTAAAATAAATAAATAAAGAAAAAGTTTTCCACAGGAGTTCCCTCCTTAAATATTCATAGTTCTTCATTTTTTTTTTTACTCAACATCTCCATTCTAAACTACTAGGCCTCTTATCTGACAACCAAACTCGTAGAATTAGGAGCTTAGCACAAAATAATAATTTAGTAACCAGTATGCGATGACTCCCAAATTCCGTAGATTTCCCCAATATGACCTGACGGCTCCCAACTTCAAACTCTACCCCAAGATTTTTATTAATAAAGTGAAGTACCTCACTCCAGTAATTACTTATTATAGAACAACCCCTAATTATATGTAAGAAATCTGTACCTTCCATTGAGCACCTAGGGCACTGTGAATTTGCCCAGTACCCAAACTCCGCCATCTGCTCAGGTGACAGATATACATCGTATAAAACCTTTTAATGTATTATTTGGTAGCTACTATTTACCAAAATGTTGTTTGTATTCTTTTCAATGTCTCCCCATTGATTATGCGTCAGATCACCCATTTCTCTTGATCGATGTCTCCTAAATTTAAAGATATACCTTTGCGAGAGTTCTCTAACCATAGCTCTATATACTTTCCCCATAAATTTCTTATCCAGCGTAATTCTAAAAATACATTCCAATAGGTGATTTGCTTTGTATACCAAGTGATATCATATTCTGAGTACTGTAGAAAAAGCATGTTTAATTTGTTGATATCTAAAAAAAAAAATTACTTTTTTAACCCCATACAAATTTTGTAACGTCTCAAGAGGTTATTTTCCTCCACCAATTGTGCAATGTATTTAATCCCAAACTTAAGCCATACAGCCGGCACTGTCAAAAATTCTGTGAGTCTTATTACTCCACAAGGGGGTGAGAACTGTGCTCCCCTGAGTATTTAACATTTTCTTCAAAAGTTTCCCCCCTTTCCCCATCATTCTCCCATAGGAGAGTGTATTATCTATTTGATTTGCTTCCAAACCTTCCACCACCAAAAAATTCGAATTAAAGGGGTATTCCGCCCCTAGACATCTTATCCCCTATCCAAAGGATGGGGGATAAGATGTCAGATCACCGAAGTCCCGCTGCTGGGGAGCCCCGGGATCGTCGCTGCGGAACCCCGCTATCATTACTGCACAGAGCGAGTTCGCTCTGCGCGTAATGACGGGTAATACAGGGTCTGGAGCATCGTTACGTCACGGCTCCGCCTCTCGCGACGTCACGGCCCGCCACCCTCAATACAAGTCTATGGGAGGGGGCGTGGTGGTCGTCACGCCCCCTGCCATAGACTTGCATTAAGAGGGCAGGCTGTGATGTCACGAGGGGCGGACCCATGACGTCACGCTGCTCCGTCCCCTGTATCACCCATCATTACGCACAGAGCGAACTCGCTCTGTGCAGTAATGATAGCGGGGTGCCGCAGCAGCGATCCCCGGGGTCCCCAGCAGCGGGACCACGGCGATCTGACATCTTATCCCCTATCCTTTGGATAGGGGATAAGATGTCTAGGGGCGGAGTACCCCTTTCCTTTAAGCACAAAAAGACCTTGTGCTATACTACTATAACTATGTCCCTGAGCTATATCCTTAACTATTCTAGACAAAAAGGATACCTTAAAATTTGGCAAAGAAACTCCTTGCTGGATAAAGTATACCAAACCTCATATTTAAATCTGGGGTGTTTCCTCCCCAGATAAATTTATTCAAAATTCTGTGAAAGAGATTGAACCAATTTTATGTAATCCATATTTGAAAGGCATTTAAAAAAACATCACTTGGGGTAAAATAATCATTTTTATGAGAGCCATCCGGCCAGCCATTGAGAAGGGCATCTCTCCCAAATTTTCATCATTTTCCTTATTTTATTCACTAATGGTTTAAGATTAAACTCAGCATATTTATTTGGGTCCTTCATAACTTTAATCCCCAAATACTCCAATCTCTCATTCTTCTCTATGATCTTTAAAGGCACTTCCCCCTCCAGTACTTGTTCCTCTAGTGGAAGAATAAATGATTTGCTCCAGTTTATCTCCAACCCTGATATGTCCGAATTCTGCAGATGAATTTATAATCAGCGGAGCTGCTTTAGCCGGATCTTGTATAAAAAGGAGCAAATCGTCCGCACATAGAGCAATTCTGTTTTCTACTCCATTCAGCTGGAACCCCTCGAGATTCCTCACCAAAGTTGCCAGCGGCTCCACATACAGAACGAATAGCAGGGGGGAGAAGTGGCACCCCTGATGCGTAGCTCTCGTTAATTCATACGGTATGGACGGGCTACTTCCCAGTATCAACCTGGCCCTTGGAGCTAAGTATAGCACTTGAATCCACTTAATGAATCTTTCCCCTAACCCAAAAGGCCCATGTGCTGTCCACAGCTGTCGAATGCTTTAGTGGCATCTAGAGACAGAATGGAGCGGAGATCCCCCTCACCCCTCTGAATATTCACAAAAGTTCTCTCTATATTTGCAAATAGTGACCTCCTGGGGACAAAAACAGTCTGATCCTCCTTCACAACCATTTCGACCACCCCTGCAAGTCTTTTAGCAAAGATTTTGGAGAGGATCTTTAGATCAGAATTTAGAAGAGAAATTGGTCTGTAGGATTCTACTGACAGGATATCCTTTTTTTTTTTTTTTTTTTTTTTTTTAGGTATTCACAAGATACTGATCCACAAGGTATCCACAAGACACTGATTTTGGGAGAGATCCCCCATTACAGGATTCATTAAAGGGATACTCCACTGGAAAACAATTCCTTTTAAATCAACTGGTGCCAAAAAGTTGAACAGATTTGTATATTACTTCTATTAAAAAATCCCAATCCTTCCAGTACTTATCAGCTGCTGTATAATACACAGGAAGTTCCTTTCTTTTTGAATTTCCTTTCTGCCTGACCACAGTGCTCTCTCTACGGACACCTCTGTCCATGTCAGGAACTGTCCAGAGCAGGAGAGGTTTGCTATGGGGATTTGCTCTTACAAACATGTACAGAGGTGTCAACAGAGAGCACTGTGGTCAGGCAGAAAGGAAATTCAAAAAGAAAAGAACTTCCTGTGTATTATACAGCAGCTGATAAGTACTGGAAAGATTGGGATTTTTTAATAGAAGTAATTTACAAATCTGTTCAACTTATTTGCACCAGTTGATTTAAAAGGAAATGTTTTCCAGTGGAGTACCCCTTTAAAGACTTTAAGTATTATTGGGGCCACTTTTTATAAATGCCAAAGGGTAGCCCGTCAGGTCCTGGAGCTGATTTTTCAGGGGAGGCCAAAAATTGCCTCCTTAACTTCCTTTAATGACAGGGCTAAATTCAATCGATCTACTCCCTGAAACTTTAGGTAGGGTAAGTTTATCATAAAACTTAGCTATCTCACTATCAGAGGATTGATGCCCAGAGGTGTATAATTTTGTAAAATAATCGCAAAAAACCCTTTCTATTGCTGTCCTCTCCTGAGTAACTTCCTCATTCTCTTTTCAGATTGAAGTGATCGGTTTACTAGTCCCTTGAGATTTAATCAAATTTGCTAACAAACTATTGGGTTTGTGTTTGGGGGTTCACACTCGTGCTCGTGATTACGATACATACCTGTATGGAAGACATTAAACTTAAAAAAGCGGTCAGATTTGTGCCCAGAGGGCACGCATTTAGTGGGCATACCCTGTAGTGGATGAATTAAAATAAAAGAGGAGGGTTGGGAGGGTCTGCAAATGTCACGTATGCCCCATCAGTAGTTGCAGGGGCATTATATACCCCCATCCCTACCCACAATTCCTTAACGCCCCGCCTAGAAGCATGGCGTGGAAATACTCACGCCCCTCACACAAATACAGCCTGCTAGCCTTACACTTGTGTTTGAGGCTTCACACTCGTGCTCGTGATTACAACAATACATACATACCTGTATGGAAGACATTAAACTTAATAAAGCAGTCAGATTTGTGCCCATAACCGGGACGGAGGACACGCCTTTAGTGAGCAAAAATGAACCTAGTAGGAAATAACAGAATTTATAATCATGAACCAATACCAGAATCCTAACACAAAACCCAATTTAGACTCTAACTTGAGACAGAAAATAAAGAATCTGTGAACTACCTAGCCTAGTAATCGATGCCTGGTACCGAAGAGCTGTGGTAGTCATTCCCACTCTGTAATGAATGAGCCGGCACTGAAACAATATCAAGCTGACACACAAGCAGATAAATGCCTCTTTTGTCATACTTGCCTATGACATCCTGGCAAGAAGGAAACCAACAGATGGATAGTTTCATATTATGCCTGACAAGTATCTTAGTCCCTGCTATTAAGCGGCAAAAATGAACTGTTAGAAAAATGACATACAACAAGAGCTACATGACAGACCTTGGTGGTTATAACCTGTGGTGCCATATCGCCTGTAAATCAAACTAACTTCAAATAACCACCTTACCTAAAGACTAAACCATACCTAAAACTGCCAAGCTTCCTACTCAAAACTGGTCTTAGGAGTGGCGTCCCACTGCGAGTGACCAATCCCTTCATCGTGATCATGCCTGTAGACATGACAGGTCTTTGCTTAACCATCGTGCCTGTAGACGTGACAGGTCTTGCGTAACCATAGTTCTTTTTGCAACCACCTGTGTGTCATGAAGTTATTGCTCTGAAAATGTGTCAGTAACAATAACTACGCAGTGTATCCCCCTGCAGACTTGGCAGGTATAAAGGGTATACAACCACCTATGTGTCATGATGTTGGTGCTCTGAAAACGTGTCAGTAACAACAATAACTGAGAAGTGCATTCCCCCTGCAGACGTGGCAGGTATAAAGGGTTTACAACCACCTTACGTGTTGTGATGTAGTTGATCTGAAGACGTGTCTGTAACAACACCTGCGCACTTATCTGTTGTGATATTATTAAGCAGAAGAAATGTCAGCAACAGTAACCTTGCGCGTGCCCTTGGACAAAGGTTAAAAGAGTATAAAATGACAAGATACAGTAACGTATGTGTGACTTGTCAGCTACAGGAACCAGTAGTGGGTATAATCAGCTGTAGTGACGTAAGCACACAAATGGACAAGTGTAATATATGCGTAGTGAAACTAACGTATGCGTGGTATGTTAGCTATAGTCTGAGCTTTGTGGCGACGCTATGTGAGGTGAAGATGATAATGAGCCGTCTAGCACATAAATATGCTAATTTGTAGCAGCGTACAGAGTAATGAAATATAACTGACATGACATTGCATGACACTCTCTCTCAAAATGCATGTAAAATT
Source organism: Hyla sarda (assembly GCF_029499605.1). Classification (NCBI taxonomy): domain Eukaryota; kingdom Metazoa; phylum Chordata; class Amphibia; order Anura; family Hylidae; genus Hyla; species Hyla sarda. The sequence goes on along the minus strand of NC_079191.1, from coordinate 87,443,759 downwards.
CTATAGTAACGAAGCATGTTGTGAACTCTCATAGCAGCATGCCTAGCTACCAACTTATGTGCAATATAAGCTATGACGTGAACCCAGCATATCAACTTCATAGTCAGACCAAATGCACAGAATACTATTGAACCGCTTGCTCAGACAAGGTGACCAAAACCGTGTGTACCGCCAAGTGCTTGCAATGAGCACGGCCTAAGTGCTACACCCGTATGCACAGAAAAATTCTATAACCGTATGTACCTACCCAACAACTTCAAAACCGTATGCACCAAAAACTAATGCTGAACAGCACAGACTAATACTGTAATGTATGTACCGAGCATGCTGTAGTACCAAGAACTAACAGACTACTATTGCATTTAAACATGCTAACTGTATGCACCTAAAATACTACCACAGTATGCACCGACCAAGGCTATAATGTGGACAGCAAATATATGCACAGACTATGCCATGTACGAATGTACGGAATCTACTGAACGTATTAAATTCTCTAAGCATGAGAAGCAACTAAGCACATTAAGCGTACTCTAGGTACATACATACATAACAAACATGACCTGCTGTGAAACTACGCACATATGCACAAAGTAAAACTATGAACAAAATGCATGAATAAACTATGACCATATGCATCACATTAATGCTAGACTTAGTGCATATATCATATAAGCGCTACGAGCCTATGCAACATGACTGGAGAGAATGCTATGTAGGTACAATATACTGCTATGGCATATTTGTAGTATAAAATACTATACCGTAATTGCTACTTACCGGAAATGCTATGCATCACAAGATGCTACAAGTGCAAGTACCGTAAACTGCTGCGAACGTATGTTCAGTGAAAAGAAAACACAAGCGTATACACAGTATAATGGCACAAGCGTGTGTACAGTATAATTATTAGTGAATGTACCGTCTGAGGCTACGAACTTCTGTATCGTATGAAAGCTACAAGCGTGTATATATAGTACACCCGGTATCAAGCTTTGAACGTGTGGACAGTATACATTTGTGCACATATGTATAGTGATACAGTATCAAGCAAAAAGTAACAGCTATGAGCGCATGTTCCGTAACAATGGCACAAACGTATGTACAGTATAACTGCACAAGCATATGTACAGTATAACTGCACAAGCATATGTACAGTATAACAACAAGCCTATGTGCAGTACTAATAGTATGAGCGTATGTACAATATAATGGTACAAGCGTATGTACTGTAGAAAAATACTGGCGTGTGTACCATATCAATTGTACAGGCATATGTACAGTATAACTACTAGCGTAAAATAGTACAAGCATATGTACATTATAACAACTTCTACAGTAACAACCACTAGCATATGTACAGTATAATTGATACAAGCGTATGTACCGTATAACAGCTACTAGTGTATGTACATTATAACTACTACAGTAAACCACTAGCGTATGTACAGTATAAGTGGCATAAGCATATGTGCAGTAACCAACTACCATCGTGTGTACAGTATAACTACAACAGTAAACCAACCACTATCGTATGTACAGCATAAATGGTACAAGCATATGTGCAGTAACCAACTACTAGCGTATGTACTGTATAACTACAACAGTAAACAATTACTAGTGTATAAAGAGTAAATGGTACAAGCGTATGTGCAGTAACCCACTACTAGCATTTGTACAACATACTACAGTAAACCACTAGCGTATGCCAGTATAAATGTTACTAGCCTATGTACAGTATAAATGTTACAGGCATATGTGCAATAATCAACTACTAGCATATGTATAACAACTACTACAGTGATTACTAGCGTAAGCACAGTATAAATGGTACTAGCGTATCTACAGTATAGATAGTACAAGCATATGTGCAGTGACCAACTACTAGCGTATGTACAACATAAAAACTACTACAGTAAACTACTAGCATATGTACATATAGATGGTACAAGCATATGTACAGTATAAATAGTACCAGCGTATGTGCAGTAACCAACTACAGTAGAGCCACTAACATATGTACAGTATGGTACAAATGTATGTGCAGTAAACTACTAGCGTATGTACGGTATAAATGGTAACGTATGTACGGTATGAATGGTACTAGTGTATGAATGGTATACCTGGTACTAGTATATGTACGGTATAAATGGTACAAGCGTATATGCAGTATGACAACTAACGTATGTACGGTATAGCTGTAAGCAAACGACGCTACGAACGTAAGTACAGTAAACCAAGATCTTGTGTAAGGTACCATGCAACTGGTGTATTTCAGTAAACAGACTTTATTTTATGACTGATGATGACTGTAAGACTTCCCAGCACCACATCCTTCTTAGTGCTGCACCTGATGTCTGGTCCAGAACTTCAAAGACACAATGCTGTTTGAAACAGAGAGCTGAGCTGCCTTAAACTGTATGATTGACAGACTAGACCCGCTGCTTCTGTCAAATGCTGTAAATCTCTGTACTTCCACTACGTTACAATCAGAATAGGAGCTGACCTACAGACTGGGGCATGAAACCCTGTTGCCCCCGCAATCTTATTAGGAGTACCCATACTAAGCACACAAACAGAGCGCCGTTCCCGCTGCTGATACACCCGCGACCCAGCGGGGTCAACCAAGCACCGCAGGGCACCAAATAAAACTTCCACAGCGGACATCACAGACCGTCTCGGGCCCGCCGCACCAGGTCCCCACAGCACGCTGAGCCGCTACGGCCTTTTAGTAACTTACCTCTCCGATAGGAATCAAAAAGCAAACATGACCCAAAATTACTTATACTCGTTTGCTGTTCCTGGATCTCGCCACCACCACGGGCAGAGCCAGCCTGTAACTGAAGCACCCCATACATTACCACTCGGCTGATGGGAGACCAGAAAGAGGAAGCCAGCTGAAACTACCTGGGATCCTGAGCCCGCGCTATCAGACATCCGCTCAGGAACAGCGCGGTTCCGGCGGAACGAGCAGCTACTGGCGCTCTAAAAAATGGCGGAAGATTCAAGAGCCAGAGCCTGCCATTAAATTCAATTCCAACTGGTTGGTGACTGAATGTTTGAAATATGAGCGGAGGAGTGGGTGGCTGTCACAACTGTCTTTAACAGGCTGACGAGATCGCAGGTGACCTGGCGTCTGGCATTTGTCCAGGCCTGGTGTACATTCATTACTTATCCTGTACTGATCATATATTACAATCTGTATTATACTGTACATATGTAGTAAGAGGAGCAGGAGACTTGGGGAGAGGATGGAGTAAAGAAAAGCATTCACATTCGAAATAACAAATTACTATATTAATTACAAACATGCTGTTGATATAGGGGGTATAGTTTTAGGAAATGGGCTGCCAAGGGGTACTTTGTCAAACATAATTCTGTAAAATAGAGTAACTAGTAATAAAAGCATTTAGTGCACTCTAAGCCAGAAAGAAAGCCACAAATAATGAGCAAACAGGATAAACAAACTGACAACCACAAAGTCCTGTCACTGAATAGCTGTAGCCTTATGGCCTATCAACATTTGGCAGGTTATCAAATGGCTTCCCTGCAGCTCAATTACTCCGATCAATACTAAGTAAATGAACAAATGGAGTAAATGAACAAAAGTGATGATGGTGATGAGGATGATGATGCGTAATCCCATTCAGATGCCAGATATGTGCATAGAGCTGGGAACCTGATTGGCCAATCTACAATATGTAGAATTATAATCTGAGAAAGAAAATATATACATTTGAAATGTATTGCACTTTATATAATGCTATGTATTATTTATCTATTAATCTAGTATCTACCTGTCAAATATCTACTTGTCTGTCTATCTGAATTACAAAGGGAAACTCCAATTTAAAGGGTTATCCAGGAATAGACAAACAAAGCTAATTAGCACCACACCTGTTCTCAGGCTGTGTGTGGAACTACAACTTGGCTCCATTCACTTCGATGGAACGGAGCTGCAATACCACAAACAACCTGAGGACAGGTGTGGTGCTATTTTTTTCTTAAGTAATCTTTATTTTTCTAATCCTGGCTAACCCCACAACTCTTGAGAAATAAAAGCAAAGCCAGGGGTTGTCAAAGGAGTTGCTACAGGGTAATAAAAATTTGTGATGGTCCAATGGTCAAAGTCATGGATTCAACCAATATGCATGTATATAAATAGGCAGTTCTGAGATATACATTATATATTATATGCCGTGTATGTGTATATAAGGTCCAGTTTTAGGACCGAAACGCGTCACCCTGTCATGTTCTCCTGGTCTTTGTAGCTTTTATTGGAATAAATATGCTGTTTTCTGATACTCGCGCTGGACACCTTGCCTTTGTACGTTGTCTCCAGTCGGTGTTGCCCACGCCGGTCCTGGCACGACGAGCTGAGGGAGTGAGCTGGACTACAGATACTCTTGCTTGCAATATGCAATATTACATATATATATATATATATATATATATATATATATATATATATATATATATGAAGTGTACAGAATTGTCTATTACAGTTTTCTTCTGACAGTACCGCAATATCCAAATCATCAGCCCGACCCCCCCTAGAGCTGGAGGTGACAGTGACTATTGACCTTAGCATTAGTTGTCATTTGATTTTGCGGGGGCGAAAAAAACTTTGCTGAACAAGATTTCCAGGAACCAAAAATAGTCCTGACTCACAAGGATGTTTTTTTTTTTCTGTTTTTTGTTTTTGGGAAGCGGAAAAGCTGAATAAGAAAGCACATAACCCACAGTCAAGTCACAGCCGCACACCAGGGACATTACAAAGCTCTATCCTTAATATAGAATGAGGGCAGTCACGAGCCCATAGTGTGAAACTGACTCACTGGAGGAGAGGAAGACAGGAGACATGGGAGCCCGTTCCGGGGCAGGAGTTCATTGCTGTCAGTCACTGCACACTGCAACCAGGGCTCTGCAGCAATGTACCCCCCAACCCAACGGATTCATCTCCAGCAGTAACAAAACTACAACTCCCATCATGCCCTGACAGCCGCAGGCTGTCAGGGCATGATGGGAGTTGTAGTTTCGCAACATCTGGAGACTTACAGGCTCGGAAAGCACTAAAAGTATAGACTAAAAAATGAATACACAGCATAATCCCCAGCCCCTGTACAGTGATCCCTCAACTTACAATGGCCTCAACATACAATAGTTTCAACATACAATGGTCTTTTCTGGACCATTGTAAGTTGAAACCAGACTCAACATACAATGTACAGACAGTCCAGATCTGTGAAACATGTCAATGGCTGGAAGAACCGACCAATCAGAATGGGCATCCACTGGTAAAAACCCTGTATTACTGAAGTATATGCACTGACTGGTGTCTGGTAGCGCCCCCTACAGTACAGGGAGGTATTACATGTTCTGTACACTTTATCTGTACCAGGGTTATCTGCTCCTTTGGACACCAGGTGAGGAGACGGCTCCATGTTACTTTTTTGGGATGTTGTGTGTACTGTACAGGACCCCGAAGAAGCTCCTGTCCTCTATATATACCAGTGTTTCCCAAGGAGGGTGGCCCCAGCTTTTGCAAAACTACAACTCCCAGCATGCCCGGACAGCCTTTGGCATGCTGGGAGTTGTAGTTTTGCAACAGCTGGAGGCTCCCTGCTTGGGAAACACTGACATAGACAGTGATTTACAGCTCCCAGTAGATCTTTCTTACTTTTATATGTAAGGATTTGCTTTATCTGTATTAGTTATCTACTTATTTTTCTTTCATTCTCACTTTTTCCTATTTTTTGGATGACATTTTGGTGCCTTTAAAACCAATTACCAGGTTTCCATAGAGTTCTGGTCTCAACATACAATGGTTTCAACTTACAATGGTCGTCCCAGAACCAATTAATATTGTAACTTGAGGGACCACTGTATAATGCGATTTTAATTTTTAGGAAAGAGTTAAACCTGCCACTGCCAAGTGCTTAAGCCGATGTAATAATGTGGGCATGCATTTCCAGCCCGCACTCAGGACATTAATAGGAAATGGATACTGGATTCCTTACACAACACGACAGGTTTTATCCGAGACTGCTGGGGCTGCACTGTACACTGTTACAGCATGGGAGAGCGTTATTTCACTGAAATGGGTTGCGGCCATTAGGATGTGGATAAAGACAGATAATGGGGAAGTTGTATTGTGACTTGTGTCAATGCTCACAGATATAACTATAGACCATGTATAAAGAAAAAGTTATAATACCGCAGCTCCTGCAACAAAATGTTCCACCACTAGTTGTTGCTGCACATCAAGCTGTCCCACTAGATATCCTAGCTATATGGCAAAGTAAATTAAAAAGGTAATATACGCATAGATAGATACACATGTCCATGAGGCTGCAACGGCTGTGCACTAGAGTCTTTCTACATATACACCCTGTTCCAAATTATTATGCAAATGATATTTTTCTCATTTACCTAAA
>NC_079191.1:86779620-86784622 GCF_029499605.1 Hyla sarda | reverse complement strand
ATATATATATATATATATATATATATATATATATATATATATATATATATATATATATATATATATATATTTATATATATATTTATATATATATATATAAATATATATATATATATAAATATATATATATATATATTTATATATATATATTTATATAAATATATATATATAAATATATATATATATATAAATATATATATATATATATATATATAAATATATATAAATATATATATATAAATATATAAATATATATATATAAATATATATATATATATAAATATATATATATATATATAAATATATATATATATATATATAAATATAAATATATATATATATATATAAATATATATATATATATATATATATATAAATATATATATATATATATATAAATATATATATATATATATAAATATATATATATATAAATATATATATATATATATAAATATATATATATATATATAAATATATATATATATAAATATATATATATATAAATATATATATATATATATATATATATATATATAAATATATAAATATATATATATATATATATATATATATATATATATAAATATATAAATATATATAAATATATATATATATATATATATATATATATATATATATATAGCAGTGTAACCCAACCTTAGGGTTCCTTTACACAGATAGTCTGACCTTGTTTCAGTCAGCTGTCTATGTATAAGTTGATTGGCGCTTGTTAAAAGAACTATTTAGGTAAGGGAATGACCACATGGAGAAAAAAAGAAAATAAATCGGTCAATGAATGAGCAGTTACTTGTTTGTCGTCTGATGTGGCTTTGACATAGGGCAATAAGGAGATTTTTTTGTACTCCCCGTAAAATCTCTCTCGTAGCCTTCATTGTGGAGACACATATAGTGATGGGTATATGCTCTTGCCACTAGGAAAAAAAAAAAAGTCGGCTCCTCCCTGGCAGGATATACCTGCCCACTGGAAGTGAGGTAATCAGTTGTCACCAAGCAGTAGCCAACAAAAGAAATATGTCCATAGGACCCGAGAAAGGAACCCCGGACAAAAAAATATAATTAAAAGAAAAAAAAAAAAACAAGAACCGGAAAAGAAAATCCGGACCAAGAAAATAGAAATGGGTGGGTGCAGTGTCCCCCAATGAAGGCTACGAGAAAGATTTTACAACAAGTACAAAAAAAAAAAAAAAAAAAAAAGTCCTTTTCTAGGTCGTTCTTCATTGGGGGACACCTATACTGATAGGACATACCAAAGCAGTCCCCTAGGGAGGGAAAAACAACCAACAGCAAAAGGGGAATCAATCCAGAGACCGAACCCACTCGACCGTAAGGCTAGTGGACGAGATCCAGGGCAGAGACAATAGAGGACTACAAACTGAGCTCCTGGAAAACCCCTGTCCATGGAGAAGGACTATGACGCCAAGGAGGAGACCATCCTATGTAGAGATTCTAAAGCTACGGTCCATAAGAGAGAGAAGAATACATCGACTAGGAAGCCAGAGGGGCTGGAACCATTCCGGGAGGAGGTAGGCATCAACTCCAAGGAACACAAAACCAGACAGTGGGCTAACCGGCTGGGAAACAAAAATGGAAAAGGGCACAAACAAGAGAACCCCATCCAGAGTCAACCAAGTCAAGAGAACATGGCGGGAAAAAAAAATGCCAGGGAGAGCAGCACACGCCTGAGCAGGAGAGTACAGAAGGTGGAGACCAGAAAAACACTGGAAAAAAGGCCAAAAAGGGAGCAGAATGCCCTGAAAAGTGGGAATCACAGAACACCAGGGCATCCTGGAACACCGGAGTGTCCAACATGGGAACTGGAGGTACCCGTGTCACCTGGAAGACGTACATGTAAAAATAAATGGCCAAAAAGAGCATCCCAGAACACTGGAGCAGCCGACATGGGAAACAGAGGTTCCCGAGTCGCCTGGAAGACGAACAAATGTAGAGTAAGTAAACCCATCAGGACTGGACAGAGGGAGAAACAAAGGGGAAGGTTTCTCCAGAAGACTGTAGCGTCAGTGTAGCGCAACTGACACCGGCCAGGAAGGAGGAACAAACTCTGTATGAGCAGCAGTAGGCAACCAAGAAACCGGAAGAGAGCCGGGCTGCAAAAGTGCACAGCTCAGCTGATTGCTCTCAGCATAAAACAAGGGCCCAGCCAGGTACCCCACCTATATAGAGGAGGGGAAAACAAGGGGTGGTCGCTATGAAACCCAGGCCCAGACATGCCAAAACGCCCTGATCCCCGTACCCCCTGAGGAAGGGAGATGATCAGAGTGCACCAGGCACTATAGGAGCAGTGAAATGTCGCCTGAAGCTAAGGGGGCAAAGTACTGGGTGGACGTAGTCCCCAGGAACGCTGCAAAATCATATCAAGGAATGGAGGAGCTAATTTGAGTCCTAACTACGAATGGAATAAAGAAGCACACACAACCCCAAAGTTTTTAGGGGGAACACCTCAACGTGGTGTAACCCTGGACCAGAAGGGTGTCAACGGAGCCATTCTGGTCATTCCCTAAGGCAACAGAGCCAGCGTCTGAACCACCCTGAGCAGGAACCCAGGACAGATACCTGGAGGCATTGGGGGGGGGGGGGGCTGAGCCGACTGTCACCCCATCATGCCCCATGCCAGAGCAGAGGATTGCGATCGCCTAAACCTGTGGAAACAAGATCACAGGAAGGTCCGAGGCACACCCAACAGAAAAAAGGGGAGGTTGATTCTACACGTAGAGTGGCCTAGCAACACAGACGTGATTATCGCACGATAGAGTGGTACCAAGACTGCAGACGCCCCTAGCACACCAACGTTGCCCCTTAGAAAGTGGAACAGAGTGCTTCTCTTTCTGTGAAAGACCATGGAAGCTGCAGGAAACGCCTACACCCCAGCTCCAAATGGTGCCCCACACCAGGACTACTGTCAGACGCAAGGGATAAAGGATATATGTGGAGCAGGATACATGCAGACAGTCTAACCGGCAAGTATAAAAGAGCCAATGAAACCACCGAGACACTATTTGGAACTTCACCTGGAAAATGAGTCACCGGACTGTAATCGTGGGAGCGGCAAGAATGGGGAAGGTGACCTGGTGGAGTAGAAAACCATGCAGACACAGTCTGGCTATCTGGCATAGGGACCATGGCCACACCGGGTGCAGTAGACAGAATCACACACCGAAGTGGGGAACCAGCCTTCAGCCTAGAAAGAGGCAGGCATGAAGGGAGGAACTTGGTAAAGGAGGGAACCCTGCAAAACAGTATGTGGTGTATTGTATAGGGGCCCATGGAGCAACATGGGTAGACTCACTCGTAACTACAACTTGGCAGTGGATAACCTGAACAGTAGCAGTAGTAGACAATGCAGACAACTGTCGGGCTGACTGGTATAGGATTCCTGAATGCTCAGGGACACTCCATCAAACCCGCCTACATAAAGTGGGGTATTTGAGTACGACCAAACTAACGCGCAACCCGTCGTGTAGGAGACCCAGCAGACGAAAGTCTGGCTGACTTTCATCAGTCCCGAGTACCTGCAGGGACTCTCATCCAGAGTCCTTATACCAAGAGAGAGGTATGGGAGATCTGACCAAGGCTGCAGCAGCCCAGAGATGGGAGACCGACAGCGACGGAGACCGTGCAGACAACAGTCTGGCTGAACAAGTACACATCCAGGTGCTGGATAAAAGGGGACAGCCAGATAGGCGATCACTGTGCCCCACTGCTGCATGTGGGAGGGGAGGCCTAGGAGCCTTCGATAGTATCCCCGCCACCTTGGGAGATTGGGGGGAGGCTGAGGAGCTGCGGAATGCATCCCTGTACCCCATCTAGAGTCCATAGGACATGCTGGGACACTTCTTCGTACACCTCCACAGCAGTGGGGTACTGGAACTCCAACTTCAGATACATCAGCTGAGTGATGAGTGACAGGCGGCTGAGGAGACCACTCAGACCATTGTCTGGCTTAATGGTATGGGTCCATAGTATTCAACGGGTCACTCCTTTGGACACCTCGCACAGCAGTGGGGTACCGGAGTGCCAGCCACAGACGTGGCAGCTGAGAGATATGAGTGACAGGCGAGACTACTGTCCGGCATATCGATATCAGGACTAATCGATGCCCACGCAGGGACACTTCCACGGAGACCTCGCACTAAACGGGGGGACCTAACTAAACAGCCCTTAATAGAAAATAAGAAAGACCAGGTCTTGGGAGCTCCCAAAACTGTCTCGCTTCCTACTGACACTAGCTAAAACTGATTACCTCACTTCCAGCAAGAGCATATACCCATCAGTATAGGTGTCTCCCAATGAAGAGCGACCGAGAAAATGAGCTGATAACTGCCTGTGTAAAGGGCCCTAAAAAAACAATGCAATTATATCACACAACTGTCTTTTCATATGCAGTGATCCCTTCAGTAGCTTCCATTCTAAAATAAAGCACAACCATGTACTAGCACATAAATAGTCAGCCATATATAGGATACACAGGCCGTCTGTAATGTCCAATTTCTTCTGCAGCAGAGAAACATGGAGATGCCTACAGACCCCGATAGTGATAGCAGCTGACGCCAATGGTCCCTTCATTTAGAGAATGACACGATGTACAGGTGGGAAATTTCATTTTCTCAGAGTTTTAACGCTGAGATGTGTCTTGAGATCTGTCTTGCTACAAATAATTTTACATAAAAGGAGAAGATAATGCAGTGTGTAGTATAGATGTTATGAAAATCTAAATGTGAAGCATGAGAATGAAATCCCTACATAATTTATAGGGCAGACACTTTACCTCTGCTTCCACTGCTAGCTGGTGTGCAATTTTCAGTTCTCCCAACTGCAATGCCAGCTCAAAGCGATGCTCAGGATCTGTAGACACGGCCAATGCCTGTTGTTTGAAGCCCTAAAGTACAATGAGAAAAACAAACATTTAATTCTCAAAACCATAAGGGCTAGTGCACTTATGCCAAAAATAAAAAAAAAAACC
>NC_079191.1:85427120-85477120 GCF_029499605.1 Hyla sarda | reverse complement strand
CATTCCCTTTGAGATGTTTAGCATTCCTTTCCCCCTTAATTTAATAAGTGAAATACAGACCATAAAACAGTGTTTCCCAACCAGTGTGCATCCAGCTGTTGCAAAACTACAACTACCAGCCTGCCCGGACAGCCTTTGGCTATCCGGGCATGCTGGGAGTTGTAGCTCTGCAACAGCTGGAGGCCCACTGGATGGGAGACACTGACATAAAATAAAGAGCTGAGAATTGAAGGGACTCAGGGAGGTGGCTACAGCACTTAAAGCGGTACTCCTGTGGAAAACCTTTTTATTTATATTTTTAAAGTCAACTGGTGCCAGAAAGTTAAACAGATTTGTAAATTACTTCCATTAAAAAATCTTAATCCTTCCAGTACTTATTAGCTGCTGAATACTAATGAGGAAATTATTTTCTTTTTGGAACACAGAGCTGTCTGCTGACATCATGACCAGAGTGCTCTCTATTGACATCTCTGTCCATTTTAAGAACTGTCCAGAGTAGGAGAAAATCCCCATAGCAAACATATGGTGCTCTGGACAGTTCCTAAAATGGACAGAGATGTCAGCAGAGAGCACTGTGCTCGTGATTCAGCAGAAAGCATTGTGTTCCAAAAAGAAAAGAATTTCCTCTGTAGTATTCAGCAGCTAATAAGTGCTGAAAGGATTAAGATTTAATAGCAGCAATTTACAAATCTGTTTAACTTTCTGGCACCAGTTGATTTAAAAATAACTAAATAAATAAAAGTTTTCCACTGGAGTACCCCTTTAACTAGCACTGTAGCTCTTTCTGGGGATTGTGGGGGTCTCAGGACAGACTTGAAAGTAGTGGCATATGTTATGACTTTGCACAGTCAAACCCTTTTTAAAGCGAGCCAGTCATCAGTTTAATGCTGCCCTAACCACGGGCAGCATAAAACTGGTGCAGGCATCACGATTACAAGACACTATGAATTACTGATACGCTCTGGATTTTCAGAGAAATCATAGTTTGAAAATGCAGTAGTGACGAGACAAGGACACCCAGGAAAAGACAAGGGGAAAGCTGTAGAGGGTGCTGGATGTAGTGAGGAGCGCACTAAAATCATCTACTTCAACAAATATTTTAAAGTCATACATGAACATAAATAGTCCTTGGGGTGGGTCCCGGCAGCTGACTCCCGCCTAGCCGGCTTGAGTGACAAGTCTCTCCCTTGGAGTGTATAGAAGAAGACACTCACTGCTTGCAGGATAGAGAGCAGCATCGGGACCTGCCCCAAAGACTTGTTACCTGGGTCCCGGCAGAATTTTTAGACTATGATAAACATGAAACGCCCAAGTATATCAGAGTAATTTAATGTCCTGCAATTGCAATGCCTGCACCAGTTTTATGCTGCCCGGGGTTTGGGCAGCATAAAACCAATGACAGGTTCCCTTAAACTGACCAGATCTAAAATATATAATTTACCTTCATCCTAAAAAAAATCTTCACCATAGGACTGTAGGTAGGTTACACTTACCATCGCTTCTTCTCATATTTTTCCTGTAGAAATTCTTTAACTTTTTGCGGATCTCTAAAGTCTGGGATAGCAGAAGACCTATCGTCAAATAATCCTAGCCAAATTTGTTTACACACCTAGAATAGTAATAGAATAATGAATATTAAACCAAGTTAAAAGGTAATAAAGCTTATAACAGCCATTACTTTCATTTATTAAGACGCAGGACACAAGGTGAAAAGTTCACTGTATAAAGCAGAACATTCAGTACCATTCAATGTGCTTAAAACTCCAACTGGGAAGGAATTGAATGTCAAAATAAAAAAGTATCACCAGAGGTCTCTGGCAAAAGCTCCCAACCCACCACCCTTTACTGTACAACTACACAGTGTGGAATTTGGGACTGGTCCATCATTAATAAAACTGATTCTGAGCATGTAGGCTCGGTTTACACTACCACCAAGCTTTCCATTGCTACATCATGAGAGCTTAAAATGGCCAAATTTGTCACGTGACAAACAGCAACCCTGATGGACCACACCCTACCACCTTATAAGAGGGTCCACAAAGTCTGTCATTTTCACGTAAAGTATAGTGTAACATACTGCGCTATTCATACTGTCAAATACTGGGGAACTACGACGGAGTTTGAGAATGGAGACTCTGATAATAGTGTGAACACTATTTAATATACTTCAGTGTGGTTTCTTCACTGTAGAGCAGTGATCTCAAAATGTAGCCCTCCAGATGTTGCAAAACTTCCAACTCCCAGCATTCCCAACAGGCCACAGAGAGAGAGACAAGACAGGGCGTTGCAGAGACTTGATGGGCTGAATCAACCTGAAAGGAGGTAGGAAACCAACTCCAAGAAGCACAGAACCAGACAGAGGTAGAGCCCGGTTGGGAACAAAAAAAGGAAAAAGGAACGACAAGAGAACCTGATACAGAGGACCAACAGAAACCAGAGAACCTGGTGAGAAAACGCCAGGTAGAGCTGAAGGCGAGTCAGTCAAGATGAAGACCAGAAACTTCTGGAAAAGAGAGACGGGAACCGTTTCCGGATAGGCATGGTGCAGAAGATCGAAACCAAATAGCTGTAGGCGCCAAAAACCATTGTCCCACGGGCACAACATGAGCACCCAGGGAGAAGAGCGGACTCGGAGAGGACATCACACAGGCTGAACAGCGAGAAGAACCGCAGCCATGCTGCAGCCGAAAAATGGTCCTACTGGAACAACCAGACAGGCTTGCCGTCCAACCCTGGAGTAAATGGACCCCGAAGGAGGAAAGTAAGGAGTAACCTGGAAACCTGGAATGGCGACATGGAACTGGAGACTCTCGAGTCACCGGGAGTTGCCCCACCTGTAGGGGGAGCAAACCCAACAACTACGAAACGTTACAGGAGACATACTGCTATGTCGGGACAAAAAGAAGAACGGTACAGAAAGACCGCCCCACAAAGGGATCGCGAAGAAGCCTGGGCAGGGGCAATACACGTGCCCGAAACCGCAATCCTCAGGAAGGACGGACCCAGAAAATAAGGTACACCACAGCAGTCTAGGAGAGAGCCCAAAACAAGGCTTAATTGGTCTTGGACCCAGCGGTCGGAGTGAACCAGAGCACTCCCACTCTCGTCAGGACGGGAACAGAGGGAAAAGCAAAAGGGAACCCAGCTGGGACTCCCAGGCTCTGGGCAAAAGAAGGTTACTCCAAAAGATCGGAGTGGAAGTGAGGCGCCACTGACAAAGGGAAGGATGGAGGGGAAAAAACGAAAAAGGGTGCGTGGTGCTCTCTGGCGTAGTAAGTTTTGTACTTCTTTGTTGGAAGAAGAGAGATATATAGAAGTCCCACCACCACACCTATGCAGTGATACTGACCTCTAAGAGTATTGCAGCGTTTTATGGCGCGACTCTGGAGTAGGGTGGGGTGGAGTGTTACAGCTTGCTGCTTGGTTCCCCCTTGTCCGTTCTACCCAGGGCTGGGTGGCGGAAAGAGCTATATAGGAAAAGGAAGTACAGAAAATGCGGGGGTTCTGACTCTCAAGCACTACTGTAAATTATAGTCGATATGCCAATAAGTACACAGGATTCTTTTATTTTGTTCGTATTAAAGGTACAACTGGACAGCGCGTTTCGGCGTGATCTCACGCCTTCCTCAGGTCCACAGTAAAAACTCTAAAAGTGTATACAGATATATATACATGGTTGGTATAAAAACACAATGATTAAAATTAAATAAATAAATATCCCAAGGTGGATCCACCTTGGGATATTTATTTATTTAATTTTTATCATTGTGTTTTTATACCAAACTTGTATATTATATTATATAAATATATATATATATATATATATATATATATATATATATATGTATACACTTTTACAGTTTTTACTGTGTACCTGAGGAAGGCGTGAGAACACGCCAAAACGGGTTGTCCAGTTGTACCTTTTTATACGAACAAAATAAAAGAATCCTGTGTATTGACATATCGACTATAATTTACAGTAGCGCTTGGGAGACAGAACCCCCGCATTTTCTGTACTTCCTTTTCCTATAAAGGGAAGGATGAGCACACCCTTCCCGGATATTGTGCCAAGGAAGGAAGAGAGCAATGGCAGACTGGCTGTCACTAAGCTATACACGATAGCATAAACCCCTCCTACACAGGAAAATGCCCTAGCTGCATGAGCCAGGCTGCAATAGTGAGCAGTAAGCACACAAGCAGAGCCGGCGAAAAGCAAGGGCAAGCAAGGTACCCCACCATGTAGGGGGAAGTGCGAGATGGCTCAATCTTGGCAGAAGAAAGTGCTCAGTGAAATAGTCCCCCTAGTGGAGGGGAAAAACAAGGGGAGGTGGAGACGAAACTCAGGCACTGACCGTGCCAAGCTTCCTGATCCCAGTACCCCCTGTGGAAGGGAATTTCCCAAGAGCGCCATGTACTGTAGGAGCAAGGAAATGCCACCCTATGGTAACGGATCAAAGCACTGGGTGGACGTAGCCCCGAATGCAAGTAAGAAGCACATGTAGCAACCTACTGCATTGGGAGGAAATACCCCATTGGGGCGAGACCTTGGACCCTGCGAAAAAAACGGGGGGCAGATGGTGCGGCCACAGAGCCATCCCAGCCGATGAATAAGGCAACAGAGCCGACACCTAAGCCAGCCTGTACAGGAACCCAGGAAGATACCTGGAGGCATGGGGGACTGTAGAACAGGCTGTCGCCCCAGCAGACCCCATGCCCGAACAGAGGTGCTTAACCGCCGCAGACCTGTGGAAACAATTACACAGGAAGGCTTGAGGTACACCCCACCGAAAAGGAGGGGAGGAAGGCTCTACATGAGCAGGGTGTCCAGAGCATATGTAGGGACACAGACATGTGTAGCTCATGATAGTAGAGGGGTACCAAGACTGCCACCACGAAGGGAACGACAGACATCCAAATGTCCGGAAGCATGGAAACTAGTCTCAGCACCAAAAGGCATGCCACAACCATACCCTGACAAGACTAACTTTACGCTGTTAGAAGGGGAACCGAGAGTGCTGCTGCTGCTGCGAGGTCCAAGGAACCTGCAGGAAACGCCCACACCTCATCTCTTAATAGTGCTACACACCAGAACTGCAGTAGCAGACTAAAGAGATGAAGGACGAATGAGGTGCAGGAAATATGCAGACACAGTCTGACTTACCAGTAGAACGGTCCAATGAATCCACAGAGCCTCTTCATTGGAACTTCACACTGAAAGTGAGTCACTGGACGTCTGCCGCTGAATCGGCAGGAATGGGGAAGGCGACCTGGTGGATGAAAAAAAAAACATGCAGACAGTCTGGCTAATTGACATAGGGACCGTGGACACACCGGTCCCATCCTCGGAACCACACACTGAAAGTGGTTTACCAGCCCTTAACCGTGATACCAGCAGGCCTGTGGAGAGGGATCTGGGAAAGTAGGGAACAATGCAAACCACTACGTGGTTCATTGTGAAAGGCCCATGGAGCAACATGGGGTCCCTCGCTTAGAACTACACCTCGGCAGTCGGATACCTGAACTTCCGCCAAGGTGTTGGAAGTGTATGGTAGGTGACCCGAAGTAGTAGTAAACCACACAGACCACCGCCTGGTTGACTGGTATAGGGTCACTTCTGCGAACCCTCCCACCAAAAGCGGGTTACTGGAATGTGGACGATCTGATGGGCGACCCCCAAGCAGAAGAAAGTCTGATTGACTGATGTCAGTCCCGTGTACCTGCAGGGGACCCTCTTCCAGATTTCTACCACCAGCAGTGAGGTACTGGAAACCCCATACATGCATGCGGCAGCCCAGGGATGGGAGAGCGACTGCGTCGGAAACTGTACAGACAACAGTCTGGCTGAACGAGTACACCTCCAGGTGCAGGCGAAAAAGGAACAGTCATATTGCCGATCACTGTGCCCCCTTGGTCGCAGGTGGGAGGACGGGGAGGCCTAGGAGCCATGGATAGAATCCCCGCCACCCTGGGAGATTGAGGGAGGCTGAAGAGCCATGGATGGTATCCACATCCCCTGTATAGGGTCCATAGGACAGGTCAGGGCACTTCTTCGGACACTGGTAGTGGGGTACCGGAACTGCAGCCGCAGAGACATCAGGCATATGAGTAATGACAGGCGACGGAGGAACCACACAGACCACTGTCTGGCTTACTGGTATGGGTCCATATATGCAACAGGTTACTCTGTCAGACACATCGCGCTGGCCGAGGGGTACCGGAATGTCAACCGCGGATGCAGCAGATATGAGATCAGTGACCTGTGGAGGAGAGAATTATAGTGTATGCACACGCCAAGAACCCTCCCCTGATGGATGACCATTGGAGGAAGAACCCCGTAAAGGCCCTGGGTGTCCGCCAGGAACGCAAAAGCCCTGTAAGGGCACAGGACCGGAGCCGTGCCCCGATAGGGAGGGACTAGGACTGGCCGTGGGCACAGTAAACTTGGCCTAGTACAGTGGGGGACCCGGACCCAGGGTACAACCTCCAGGCGCTGGCTGTTGGCGAGAAGGGGTTGACAGTACATACTCTATGTCTGTGCCCCTTTCTTGCATATGGGGGAACGGGTAGTGCCATGCTCCTGAACCCCCACCTGAAAATGAGAAACAAAAGGGAGGAAAAAAAAAGCTAACTAAACAGCCCTTATTACAAAATAATTTAAAAAAAGACCAGGTCTGGAGAGCACCAGACCTGTGTCTTGCCTCTTACTGGCACTAGCTAAAACTGATTACCTCACTTCCAGTGGGCAGGTATATCCTGCCAGGGAGGAGCAGACTATTTTTCCTAGTGTCAGTGTCTCCTAGTAGCAAGTGCATATACCCCATGGTCTCTGTGTCCCCCAATAAAGAGCAACCGAGAAAGACCTTTTCTACACAATATAGAGTTAAGGGTTCTAAAATGTTTGTACAGCATCAAACTCAGCCCAAAATTATAGGGGGAGATTTCTCAAACCCTGTCCAGCAGAAAAGTTACTGAGTTGCCCATAGCAACCAATCAGATCGCTTCTTTCATTTTTCACAAGGCCTCTGCAAAATGAAAGAAGCGATCTGATTGGTTGCTATGGGCACTCAGTAAACTTTCCTCTGGGCAGATATTGATAAATCTCCCCCATAGTTTTTATAGAGTAAGAAGAACTGCTTTTGCTACAAATCTCTAATAAACTCTACGCTCCTCCTCCTCAGGCATCTTATTGTAATCTGTAGTCAGAAGCCATTATATCTACAACAACCCCATAGCATTTCCTGTAAAGACATTCCTAATAATAAGGAATGTGTATCCCATTCATACAACTCCCTGAAGATCAGTGAATTCTACCAACAAATCTATACATATGTATGTGATTAAGTGACAGCAGATCATATGTAACAGAACACGTGTGTCCGGGATAGGAAACAGCTGCATAGGAGTGCACTTTACATCCGATACTGCAGGCAGTAGCAGAGTTGGCAGAAGACATAAAGGTCATTATATAGAATCCCCTCTCTATAGTATGGCCTTCCTGCCAGAAAACAGAGATCAGTAGATCAGAACTAAACTGTGCTCCACACCCAGAAACAAGTGCAGCAAGTACATGAAAGAACCAGGCGAGACCAAACAATGTTTATACATGAAACACTCCGACAACCTGACCAGCGCGGGATTAGAGTGACTGAAAACAATCAGGAAGAGTTTACAGAAGTGGATTCTGTTTGCACAGTCTGACACTTTATCAGCAATCTAATCTGGAATATTGTGCACAATGTCAGGGTTACTTCCTGTAAAGGACAACGTCCAGAAATAATACACAGAACGTCCTTTAGTGTAATAGTAAAACAGTCACTAAATATTTTTCTACATGATAATACTTCTTCCCTATTAATGGTAAATGGTAATGTCAGAAGTTTTGAACAGTGGGAGTCTTGGTCCGAGACCCCTACCATTCACGAAAAAAAAGGGCAGAAACACTTGGCTGAGCATTGTTCCTGTTCATTTCCCCTCAAAAAGCAGAATGAGCCATGTACAGACATATAGGGGGAGATTTATCAAAATCTGTGCAAAAGAAAAGTTGCCCAGTTGCCCATAGCAACCAATCAGATCGCTTCTTTCATTTTGCATAGGCCCTTTTAAAAATGAAAGAAGCCATCTGATTGGTTGCTATGGGCAACAGGGCAACTTTTCCTCTGCACAGATTTTGATAAATCTCCCCCATAAAGTCTCATGGAGTTTCTATAAATCCTACAGTGCTCACATCACAAAAAGCCAGACAGAGAGAAGTGGAAATGAACAAAGAGCTCAGCAATCCTTTTGTTTTTGGTTCGTTTTCAGAGGGGGTCTCAGCACTTGGACCTCCAAAGATCAGAACTTCTAACTTGTTACCATGACACATCAGAAGTTTGTGAAGTCATAGTTATCCTTGTAAGACAACTTTAGCCAAAAGAGGAGTATATTATTTGTAATAAAGCAATATAATAGTAAATATCCTAGAGCTGCACAATATATTGCAAAAGCAATCGATCGCCATTTTTGCTTTTTGCGATATGGCCCCCGGGGAAAACATGCGATTATCTGCTCGGGCTGGCTCCCGTGGCAGGGGTCGGCCAGAGCAGGTAAAAACTAATTTAAATACTAAAAGTCAGTGTTTCCCAACCATGGGGCCTCCAGTTGTTGCAAAACTACAACTCTTAGCATGCCCGGACCGGCAAAGGCTGTCCGGGCATGCTGGGAGTAGTAGTTTCACAACAGCTGGAGGCACACTGCTAGAAAAACACTGAGCTAAGGGCGCAAGGAGAAAATAAAAAAACCTTCTGCTCACATGTCCCGGTCCCTGCAGATTTGTCTCCGTGAGCTCCGGAGTTTCATCTCTTCTTAGTACAGGCAGCAGGACCTTTCCCTTTTCAGCAAATGACTGTCCGCAGTGGTGTCACGTGTCAAGCCAGTGATTGGCTGATGGGGAAAGGTCTTGTACTGCAGCAATACACTAGCTTTCCCAGGTCTGGCGGAAGATTTGAAATCCGCCCGGGAAACCTAGTGTATCACTGCAGTACAAGAATACAAGAATGTGACAGGGGAGGGAGGGAGGGGGGGGGGAATGTGACAGAAGGGGGGGGATGTTACAGAAGGGGGGATGTGACGAGGTGGGGGGAGGGATGTGACGAGGTGGGAGGAGGGATGTGACGAGGTGGGGGAGGAGAATGTGACGAGGTGGGGGAGGAGAATGTGACATGGGGGAGGAGAATGTGACAAGGGGGGTAGAATGTGACAAGGGGGGGGATGTGACAAGGGGGGGGGAGAATTTGACAGGGGGGGGAGAGAATGTGACGGGGGAGGGGGAGAATGTGACGGGGGGAGGGGGAGAATGTGACGGGGGAGAGGGGGAGAATGTGACGGGGGAGAGGGGGAGAATGTGACGGGGGAGAGGGGGAGAATGTGACGGGGGAGAGGGGGAGAATGTGACGGGGGAGAGGGGGAGAATGTGACGGGGGAGAGGGGGAGAATGTGACGGGGGAGAGGGGGAGAATGTGACGGGGGAGAGGGGGAGAATGTGACGGGGGAGAGGGGGAGAATGTGACGGGGGAGAGGGGGAGAATGTGACGGGGGAGAGGGGGAGAATGTGACGGGGGAGAGGGGGAGAATGTGACGGGGGAGAGGGGAGAATGTGACGGGGGAGAGGGGAGAATGTGACGGGGGAGAGGGGGAGAGGGGGAGCATGTGACGGGGGAAGGGGGAGAATGTGACGGGGGAAGGGGGAGAATGTGACGGGGGAAGGGGGAGAATGTGACGGGGGAAGGGGGAGAATGTGAGGGGGGAAGGGGGAGAATGTGAGGGGGGAAGGGGGAGAATGTGAGGGGGGAAGGGGGAGAATGTGACGGGGGAAGGGGGAGAATGTGACGGGGGAAGGGGGAGAATGTGAGGGGGGAAGGGGGAGAATGTGAGGGGGGAAGGGGGAGAATGTGAGGGGGGAAGGGGGAGAATGTGAGGGGGGAAGGGGGAGAATGTGACGGGGGAAGGGGGAGAATGTGACGGGGGAAGGGGGAGAATGTGAGGGGGGAAGGGGGAGAATGTGAGGGGGGAAGGGGGAGAATGTGAGGGGGGAAGGGGGAGAATGTGAGGGGGAAAGGGGGAGAATGTGACGGGGAAGGGGGAGAATGTGACGGGGGAGAGGGGGAGAAAGTGACGGGGGAGATGCGAAATAGGCGGTGGGCATAAAATGGGTAGGTAGATGTGAAATGGAGGTGATTGGACATGAAATAGGGGGGATTTCACTTTTTTTTTATTATATCGCATCGCATATCGAAATCGCAATATTTAGGCCCAAAATCCCAATCGCACATTTTCCCCATATCGTGCAGACAAAATATCCTGAAAAATATTTAATGCAACAACTATATGTGCAACAGCATTTGCAGTAAAAAGTTGTGGACAGTCCACAGTGTAGTGGAAATGCTGCAGTGTAGACAGAGGGTTTGTTTATATATATACAAATAAGCATGATATCAGCCCTAGGCTGCATTCAAACTATGTTTTGTCTATACGGGACCGGATTTGGCTGGGGGATGGGGAAATCAAGTGCTCCCGTATCCCAGCCGGACCCAGTCCCAATCTCCCAATCTTGAATGAGCCGACCATAGTCAGACAGTGACTCCGGTTGGCTAATATTTGTCCCGTATCCAGTTTTATTGCCAGACTTAAAACCGTGGTATGCGGCGGGCAGACCGAGCGGAAAACCAGATACGGGGCAAAAATGAGCCGACCGGAGTCACTATCTGACTTTGGTCAGCTCATTCAAATGAATGAGATGGGGTAAGGAAGCGCTCAGATAGGAGCATACTGGACCTGTAGCTTACTACACACTTGGCAGATGTCATTGGCCACCTGTGCTGATGGTTCAGTATGAACATTTAACACTGGAAAATATAAAACTTATACACTGCGTTACTTCTAGTACAAGGCCTGAGGGTCAGTACATGATAGGGATTCAATGTGCATCACAGAGAGAATAATATTCATCCAGCTACATCTAAAACAGCACAGTAACCATTTTTCCTGGATCGCTCATTTAAATTGCATAAAATAGAATAAAGCTTTACAGAGCTTGTATCCCCATAACAGTGCTACTGAGGTCCACACAGAGCAGCTTTGTGAGACTCAGATATTGCACCCCTGTTCTATATAAACAAACTACAGCGACCTTTATACTTCTACTCAAAGGGTCTGCGGAGGTGGAATATTGTTAGGCATTAATGTAAATCGTTTGTTTACACTACAGTGCATTCTCTGCATTCAGAACAGTTCGGTTACATAAGATCGCTGCCTCCACATGATCAATCTGAACGTGTGATTTAAAGCTGATGTGTTAAAACAGGAGCACTGTACGGGTAAATGTGGTGACACTTACGTCATTGCCGTGCTTCTGAAGGAATTCTATTTCTTGCTGTGTAAATGTGGTCATAGAGATTGACTTCACTCGGTGAGGTGGGTTCAAACCGCGCCTACAAAAGAAATAAAGACCCTTTATAAACAGGAGGAAATAAATAGCACAGTTATAGTTACTTAAGGGGAATAGGGAATAAATAGCTGGTCGTGGTGGTCTGACCGCTGGGACCCCCTTACAAGAACAGAAATCACATATAGACAAAAAAGAGCAGTGGCCAAGTATAAGTGATGCCACACCATTCATTGGAGAAACAAGGGGCCTCCAGCTTCATGATTGATGGGGTCTCAGTCATCAGATCACATTGTTTAACTTCTTTAATGATCAGCAAATCCTGAGACATTCCACTCATAATACTAGAGCCCCCACAATAATCTGAAGTTTCCCCTTTCTTCTGCTGCTCATTTGTCAGCTTTGCTGCCAATAATCTGAATACTATGAATAGTCTCTGGCCCTATCTTATATGAAGGATAGCCTTATGCCTATCCCATGTATGATTAAACTCCTTCACTGTGTTTGCAACGACCACTTGCAGGAAGGCTATTCCATGCATCCACTACTCTCTCAGTAAAGTAATACTTCCTGATATTACTGCAGAAACCAACCTATAGTTTATTATAGTTTTCTACAGTAAGGACAATGCGTTTTGGCACAAACTTGTGCCTTCCTCAGGTCCACCAAGAGTTCACCCCAGACTGTTGGATATATGGAATGGGGTACTAGTGGTCCAGAGATCCTGTGTGTTTAGTGTGCTGTCGTGGTCTCAGCATGCTAAACACACAGGATCTCCGGACCAGTTTTTCACTCGTACCCCATTCCATATATCCAACAGTCTGGGGTGAACTCTTGGTGGACCTGAGGAAGGCTCAAGTTAGTGCTGAAACTCGCCGTCCTTACTGTAGAAAACTATAATAAACTATACGTTGTCCTGTGCTTGCCTGGGTCTTTAATGCATCCAAGAATTTGTGCAGCGCCTCCTAGACCAATTTTTGTTCATATTTTTTGCCAAACACACAGATGAGATTTTCCATCACTTCATGGAGACTGTATTAATCTACTTAAATTTCTCACTCAACTTGATGCCATAAAGCATATTGTACAGACAATGCAGGAAGAAGTGTAAGCCCCCAATATGGCTGACACCACTTTCCCAAGGAAACACAAAGGGGCAAATTTACAATAACAAAAAAGCCAGAAAGAAAAAAAAAAAAAAAAAGAAAAAAAACCTGGCTTAGGCTAGGTTAGGTTCACACAGCCGTTTGAATCAGACCTGTTAAGGGTCCGATCAGCTCTTTTTTGAGCCAATTGGATCCTTAAATGGGTCGGATGCAAACTGCCATTACCTGGTCCTTACAGACCCCGTTTACTTACATAGGGTCCATCGGTGACCCGGGAATTTTACAGAATTTTAGCGGAGAAAAAAAATAAAGCTTGCACTATTTTTTCTCCACTAAACTCCCGTCCCTCTGGCCAGATTGCCGACGGAACTCCAAATAGCGGAGTCCCATGGCAATGTGGACGAGGCCTTACATGACATGACTTTTTCACCTCGCCTGTCAAAGTAGCCTGGTTTATTGAGAAAGATGTGTGGCTTCATTGAAAGGCCCGTGGCCTAAATGCAACAAAAATTCTGGTGTAAAAGTAAGCCAACTAATAATTGGTCTAAACTTAGACTAGACATAGGCAAGATTGGTAAGATTCATGAAACCGCTGAGCCACTAGGATAAATCTGCAGCATGTAAAGACTGTCCGGGTAACACTGTCGCACTGTTAAAGAATTAGACAGTATTAGTAAATTCTCCCCCATTATTACAGAACTGACACATGGCCTTTAAGGACAGAAAACAGAAATGCATAAAATGTTCATTACAAAAGCATTGCCTGGTATTAGGGCAATTAACATGAAAATCTGATTTCCTTGTAATATTAGAAGCATACATGCCACGTAGCCTGGTCAAATGCCAAGGGGTGGAATTAAAACAAAGGAGACAGAAAACCTGCTCAGTAACAGGATACTTTACCAGCAAGATGCCTACAGACAACCGTCCCTACACTATTATAATCATATAACATACTGTAACCCACAGCACTCGCTCTGTGTAATACAAGCCTAATAAAGGTAACCGTACATATACACCCTGGCAGATAGGATGTCCGTGTAGCATTACGGGTATATATAGCTTGTAGCATTTGTTCGGCTGATTAATGTCGGGTGAGCCAGCACTGCAGATGGTATTGGGTGAATGGTACCCAGGACAGCTGGCACACTCACCACATATAGTGACATTATATTACAGTCATCAATATTCTCTACCCTCTCACTGCCCAGTAATGTATTCAGAGGAGAGGTAACTAATACTGCAACAAAAGAGACTGGTAAATGATGAGACTTTCTACCATAAAGCTCCTAATATAGAACTTCTACAGTGATGTATAGATTATGTGTGCTCTGTGCTTCATCAATGCATGCAAATCCTGTCACATGACCTTCATTCTAACGAGTGTGTTATTAGGGAAGGTCACATGATAGGATGTCTATGGAGAATCCAATATCAGCCCTGCACTATGAATGGAGCAGGAGGTGGGGTTCCCCATAGCAGATCTGGTGAATTACCTAGAAATGTTTGCATTGTGACTCCCCCTGTAAGTATAGAACCCCTATCTTACTCGGAGGGGTAAATCTTTCGTTATTTTCTGCAGCCATGGAGTGCGTCCGAATGTTCTGACTATCACACCAGTAGTTCTGACAGACCCTTGAACTGTATGGCTTGTAAACATTTGCACTTGTCCTCTTGTGTAAGACGTCTATTATACATTCATCGGTCCTTCACAAGTCTGGAGATCACACAAGGAATATGTACAGACAGGATATAACAAGATCTGACAGTACTTTCAGATAACAGTGAGTGGAGGCAAGGAGTACATGGATGTACCTGTTAGGCTAAATTTAGGCTTAAAGGGGTACTCCGCTGCTAGACACCTTATCCCCTATTCAAAGGATAGGGAATAAGATGTCTGATCTGGGGGGGGGGTCCCGCTGCTGGGGCCCTCGCGATCTTCTGCAGCACTCAACATTTGTTTAGAATTCCTGCGGCAGTGGTTGTGATGTCATGCCACGCCCCCTCCATTCATGTCTATGGGAGGGGGCGTGGCATTTGCTCACGGCCTCCAGCTCAGAGTGTTCTGAACTAAATGTTCAGAATGCTGGTGCACCGGAGAACCCCTTAAAGGAAAGGATCACACACAGCATACCTGCAGCAGGTTTCTCGCAGCAGAAAATCCGCAGGTGGATTATATTGTTACTCACTGAAGTCACTAGGTAGCAAGATTCCGAAACAGAATTTCAGATGCAGGAATTCCTCTGCGGACGCTTTGTGTGCGACCCTACCCTGAATGGGTATCCCATCTGAAGAAGTTATCACCTACGCACAGGGTGGAGCAGTGTTTCCCAACCAGGGTGCCTCCAGCTGTTGCAAAGCTACAATTCCCAGCATGCCTCGACAGCCTTCGACTCGCTCTGCAGTGTTCAGCAGTGCCCCAACAGTAAGACCCCTTACAGATCAGCTTGTTCTCCCCAATCCTGTCGATAAGGGATAGATTATCTCTGTGTGTTATTAGTGGCCCCTGACAATGAGCAGATCACATAGACTTATAACGGAGCAGTGAGAGCCGGAGAGTAATGTGTGCTGCCACGTGCTTATCCTCACTCCTTCTCATGATTTGTGGGGGTCTCAACACTGAGACCCTGACCCATCAAAACATTTTCTTTTAATAACAAGGGCATTTTAAAACATACAGTTTGCAATGCAGTTGGTAACGGCATCACGCCACATTGACTGTCTATATAGTGAGAGAGGGAAGCGGTTTTCTGCACAGATGTCATCTCTTCCAGCTACAGGTTGCAGTAATACTTGGATTAAAGCGCATTATAGAAAATCTATACACAAGCAATAAAGTACACAAAACACTCCTTTTTCTGCATTCCTATACATTGTGAGCTGGTAAATACTAGTGGCATCGTTCTGTTTTGTTATACTGGAACATAACATTTCATTTATAGATTCTATTCTTAGGCAAGAAAACAATATCTGTATTTAAAGTAGCTCTATGTTGCTGAAAATTGTAGGAGAACAATCATAGAAGTAACTACCCACACACACATACATATATAAATAATATTATAATAGATACATGGAGTGGATTCACAGAATTAGGCTCCTTTCTGGAGTTGTCCATGGTATTTCGGGGGACACACATTTACAGGATTCTGGTGACCCCCATAGGCATCTGTATATAACAAGGAAAGACGCCAACTGAACCATAGGCTGGAAGGATACCCTTTTGGCCTCTGGATTAATTAGACATTAGATCAGTGTTTCCCAACCAGTGTGCCTCCAGCTGTTGCAAAATTACAACTCCAAGCATTCCCGGACAGCCGTTGGCTGTCCGGGAATGCTTGGAGTCGTAGTTTTGCAACAGCTGGAGACACACTGGTTGGGAAACACTGCATTAGATGCAGGAGCTTCCCAAATGTATATGACAAATGGGTCATAGATCATTGTTTAATCTTTTATCTTGCTTTCCCTGTACCAGAAACCATGGCACAGGGACCATAAGAGATAACCCCCTTGATGCCGTCTGGTTGTAGCAGTTGAACTGGCCATTCTATGCTGTTTCTGCAATTCCCGTACATGTAAATAAAATTTAAAACAAATGCAGTAGCTCCATGAGCTATACAGCTTAGCTCATGGTCCTATGAAAGACACATAACTTAAAGAGTAGCTCCCACCACCTATATATATTTTTTTCTGTCCCTGCCTATTGCTAATCTATCCCTAACCCCTTCCCTGCCTTTTAAAAATGTTTTCCTACCTTCTAAAGTGTTATATTGCTGTCTCTAATCCTGCTCACTGAGGCCGAGCAGGAAGCCGACTTTCCCAGCAGGCGCAACGTCACTGATGCCTGCTGGGCGCCGACTTCTGCCCTTACCTCATCTATGCTGCGCTCCTGTGTTTTCCTAACAGGGTGCCTACAGCTGTTTTACAACTAAAACTCTCAGCATGCCCTGACAGCTATTGGCTGTAAGGGCATGCTGGGAGTTGTAGTTGTGAAACTAGAGGCAGAATCTTAGGAAAACACTCAGGGCAGGTATATATAGTTTAGCATATAATTTGGCCAAAAAATCATCTGAAAAACCCAACCCCCCCCCTTGATAAATCCAACTTGGTAAATTTTATTCATTTCCCCAAGTGAAATAAGACCTCAGATGTAACGTACAGGACATGTACAGTCCCGGAGCATCAGCGGGGCACTGAGATTCAGTGCGCGTGCTGCCTCCAGACTGTACATGCCGGGGGCGGGGACGACTGGCGCGCGAGGCCAGTGAGCGAATGCGCGCAGTCCAGGCGTTCACAGCGTTCGCTCCCGCCTGTCTAATTGACAGGCAGGGAGCGAGCGCAGGCTGACTGAATTGGACCGATTGCCCGGCCGGGATCACTCCAAATTCAGCTGTGACGTCACAGCAGGCTGCAGCCGGCCACTAGGAGGGAGATCCCTAGTGGGCGGATTTTCAGAGCAAATTACAATAATTTACCCCCCCAAAAAAATAATAGAAGTATATTAGAGATACGTTGTAGTACATACGTACTATAACATATCAAAAAATAAAGATGATGACAGCGCCCATTTAAGTCTATGGGATTTACAGAAACAGCCAACGTTTTTTTATCCTTTCCCTCCGCTAGCTGCCGAACCCTGGCCCTACAAAGCCTTGGGGCCCGCACCTTTCAGACATTTATGACATGTCCTGTAGATAGGTTATAACAGTCTGAATGGGGAATAAACTGTTACTACACAATCATATTGCCAAAAGCACGCACTTTTATACCAGACTACACAACCTTCAAATGTTTAAAGGCCAATACAAGTCCACATATACACAGATTGTATTATATGTCTGGAATATGCTGTAAGAAGCTAATAACATGTTGCTTTTCCTCTCTGCCATCCATGCACAACTGGGCACACACACCACTGAAACTAATGGGAGTTACAGAAAACACCTAGTGCCTTCCCATCTTTATCTCCAACTCCTAAAAACGGATTTCTGCTTGCCACAGTGCTTTATGCCGCACACCGTTTAAGATTTATCTTAGATACGTTTTTTTTTTGTATTTTTTGTGTGTACGTGGTGGGTACATTTAATAGAGGTGTTGTATGGGAGTTTGAGATGGTGAAAAATGTGTATGCGGCTGGTTTATCAAACTGATGAAGGTTCCACAAAGTACAGTTTGTAAATGGAATAAATCTGAGCAAAGGTAAGTGCTAGATACTCCTGGAGCTTGTTGATCCTGGGGATAGGTAATAAACATATCAACAGTAGATCACGAGAGAGTCATGAAGGCTGGTGCCACAGTGAGAGGAGGTTGAGGGGTGTTGTGGTAGTGTTTAAAATAAATATAAAATAATTATATATATATATATATATATATATATATATATATATATATACACACACACACACACACACAGAAGTGTAGTTGTAAGTAAAAAAAAAAGGGGGGATTGTATGTATGTGTGTGTGTATATATATATATATATATATATATATATATATATTGAGCTTGTAGTGTTTGCAGGTGATACAGGGTTGGACAGGGAACTAGGACTAAATTTGAGGAGTGTAATGGGGGGGGTTTGGGGGAATTATTTATATGTCAGATATTGTTTGTGATATGGTCTGTATTCACATGATGATATAATATTTATTATAGTTGATGAAAAAAAGAATAATTAAAACCATTAACATAAAAAAAAAAGGAAAAAGATTTATCAGGCTTATTGCTTCTAGGGATCGATCTGTTATCGGTTTGGCCGATATTCACGATTTTTGACATTATCGGTATAGGCAATTACCTTGCCGATATGCTGATATTGCCCCCCCGGCCAGAGACCACCGCACCATTGCCTCCCCCATCCCCGGTTTTATAATTACCTGTTCTCGGGTCCGCGCTACTTCTAGCTCCTGTGACGTCCTGCACGCTGCATAATGACGAGTGATGTCCTCAACGCGACGTCACCATCAGTGCGAACAGTGACAGCTCAGGACTCCGCCGGAGCCAGAAGTAGCGCGGACCCCGGGAACAGGTAATTATAAAACTGGGGATGGGGGGGGGGCAATAGGGCAGCGGGGGTGGTGGTTAGACTAGGGAGGACCCCAGGACAGGCAGGGGGGGAGAAGCGGGTGGCGGCGGCGGTCTCTGGCCCCGCAAAAGCAGCTGCAGTTCATTGATTTAAGGCGCCCGCTTTAAATCATTGATCTTCGGGCCAGGAGGGGGGGGGGGGGGCAATAGCCGATAACTTATACTGGAATATCGGTATAAGTTATCGGCTATCGGCCTAAAAGTTCACATATTATCAGTATCGGCCCTAAAAAAATCGATATCGGTCGATCCCTAATTGCTTCTACAGCATTTCTGTACCTAGGAGTATAAAAAGAACACTATCTTCAGGCTGTGGATCTGTACGGTCATCTAGCGCTCTACTTTCAGAGCATGAACATTTTAGGTACCTACATTTTGCTAAGAGACACCCAAGATCTTTACATCAGCTAAAGACAAGCACATAACACTGACCAAACATTGGCAAAGTCTTCTGAGCCTGAAAAGGTATAGAAAACAAGGGCAGCCTGATTTCTGAAGGGTTATATCAGTGTTTCCCAACCAGGGTGCCTCCAGCTGTTGCAAAACTACAACTCCCAGCATGCACGGACAGCTGTCCGGGCATGCTGGGAGTTGTAGTTTTGCAACAGCTGTAGGCACCCTGGTTGGGAAACACTGGGTTATATAATGGGGACACTATAGCAGACATCACCAAACTTCATGCTACACGTTCAGGCTTTAAGTAATAGTCACACGTTCACACTGCGGATTTTATGCTGTGTTCAGCTATTTATACGGAGTGCATCAAATCCACAGCCTATACAGTAAGTGTGAACAGACCCTTAGGGTGCATTCACATATTGCTTTTGAGGTGTGGTTTAAGAAATACCT
Source organism: Hyla sarda (assembly GCF_029499605.1). NCBI lineage: Eukaryota > Metazoa > Chordata > Amphibia > Anura > Hylidae > Hyla > Hyla sarda. The sequence goes on along the minus strand of NC_079191.1, from coordinate 85,457,662 downwards.
TTTATAAACTTTGGTACCACACGGTTTTGCAATGTGGTTACCAGCCCTGCGGTTTGTACAAGTGAAGCATACATATAAAAATGTGTTTTACTTGTAAATATGCCAATAACTTACAATAACTTAGCAATTTGCTGTAAAAATTTGCTAACTTCATAACGTGTGACTGTTCCCCTAAAACCTCATGAAAGGTAAACAGCTATACAGTGGCACAGTGTATATGTAATGGAGGAGACAGCCAACACTGCAGTCCCTCAACTTTGCAGGGCTTCCCAACCTATTATGTATAGTGATTAAAGGGGTACTCCACTGGAAACCTTTTTTTTTTTTTTTTTTTTTTTTTTTTAAACCAACTGGTGACAGAAAGTTACACAGGTTTGTCAATTACTTCTATTAAAAATCTTTATCCTTACAGTACTTATCAGCCGCTGTTATGATCCACAGGAAGTTATTTTCTTTTTGAATTTCTTTTCTGTCTGACCACAGTGCTCTCTGCTGACACCTCTGTCCGTTTTAGGAACTGTCTGGACCAGGATAGCTTTGCTATGGGGATTTGCTCCTACTCTGGACAGTTCCTAAAAATGGTCAGAGGTGTCAGCAGAGAGCACTGTGGTCAGACAGAAAGGAAATTCAAAAAGAAAAGAACTTTCTGTGGATCATAACAGCAGCTGGAAGGATTAACATTTTTTAATAGAAGTAATTTACAAATCTGTTTAACTTTCTGGCACCAGCTGATTCACAAAAAAAATGTTTTCCAGTGAAGCACCCCTTTAAAGAATGACAGTGTGGTCAGAGGTCCCTAGCCGTAAATACCTGCTGTATTGCATCACCACAAAATCCACCGATAAACTTTGTGTGATTTTACCAGATGTTTGGTATTTCGTAGTACAGAACAGAATGCTTAACCCCTTAAGGACTCAGACAATTTTATTTTTACGTTTTCATTTTTTCCTCCTCGCCTTCAAAAAATCATAACTCTTTTATATTTTCATCCACAGACTAGTATGTGGCTTGTTTTTTGCGCGACCAGTTGTCCGTTGTAATGCCATCACTCACTTTACCATACAATGTATGGCGCAACCAAAAAAATACTATTTGTGTGGGGAAATTAAAAAGAAAACCGCAATTTTGCAAATTTTGGAAGTTTTGTTTTCACGCAGCACAATTTTCGGTAGAAATTAGTTTTTTATTCTTTGGGTCAATACGATTAAAATGATAGCCATGATAACATACCGTATTTATCGGGGTATACCACGCACCGGCCTATAACACGCACCCTCATTTTACCAAGGATATTTGGGTAAAAAAAGTTTTTTACCCAAATATCCTTGGTAAAATGAGGGTGGCAATGTGTGCATGTGTATACCCCGATACACTGTTTCTTACCCCACAGAAGCCCCCAGGAAAGGCAGGGATAGAGAGGCCATCGCTGCCCGCTTCTCTCCCCCTGCCTTTCCTGGGGTCTAGAGCCCTGCTGCCGCCCCTTCTCTCCCCCTGCCTTTCCTGGGGTCTAGAGCCCTGCTGCCGCCCCTTCTCTCCCCCTGGCTATCGGTGCCGCTGCCCCTTCTCTCCCCCTGGCTATCGTTGTCGCTGCCCCATTGCCGGCGCCGACAGTCAGGGGGAGAGAAGGGGCAGTGGCACCCATTGCCGGCGCCGCTGCCCCGTTGCCTCCCCCATCCCCGGTTGTATAATTACCTGTTGTCGGGGTCGGGTCCGCGCTGCTTCAGGCCTCCGGTGTGCGTCCCCTGCGTTGTTGCTATGCGCTGCGAGACGCAATGACGAGTGACGTCACTAGTCATTGAGCCGCGCCGTGCAGCGCATAGCAACGACGCAGGGGACGCACACCGGAGGCCTGAAGCAGTGCGGACCCGACCCCGGCAACAGGTAATTATACAACCCGGGATGGGGGAGGCAACGGGGCAGCGGCGCCGGCAATGGGAGCCTCTGCCCCTTCTCTCCCCGTCTGTCAGCGCCGCTGCCCCATTGCCGGCGCAGCTTCTCTCCCCCTGGCTATCGGTGTCGGCAATGGGGCAGCGGTACCGATAGCCAGGGGGAGAGAAGTGGCAGCGGCACCAATAACAGGGGGAGAGAAGCGGCGCCAGCAGGGACCCCAGTACAGGCAGGGGCAGAGAAGCAGTCTGAACTGCAGCGGCTTATCGACGTTTAACACGCAGGTAGACTTTAGGCTAAAAATTTTAGCCTAAAAAATGCGTGTTATACGCCGATAAATACGGTACTTTTCTATTACTGTTGCGTTTAAAAAAAAACGCAAACTTTTTAACCAAATTAGTACGTTTAAAATCCCCCTATTTTGAAGCCCTATAAACTTTTTCATTTTTCCGGTATCAAATATGTTTATAAAAAAAAAAAAAAATAATATATATATATATATATATATATATATATATATATTATTTTTTTTTTTACCCTTTAATAGTGCAAATACTGTTCAGTGCTATGTATAGGGCGATCCAATCATCCATTTTTAGTGACCGCGATGCTGCAGATGCTGTGATCTGTATTGATCACGGCATCTGAGGGGTTAATGGTGGACATCCGCGCGATCGCGGATGTCCACCATTACCGGCGGGTCCCTGGTTGCTATCAGCAGCCGGGACCTGCCGCGCATGACCCGAGCATCGCTCCGGTGCTCGCGGTTATGCATAGGACATAAATGTATGTCCTTGGGCGTTAAGTACCAGCTCACCAGGATGTACATTTACGTCTGTTGTCGTTAATGGGTTATAGGGGTACTCCGGTGGAAACCTTTTTTATTTATTTATTTATTTATTTTTTATATTTTTAAATCAACTGGTGCCAGAAAGTATACAGATTTGTAAATCACTTCTATTAAAAAATCTTAACCCTTCTAGTATTTAGCAGGATATTTTTTCTACAGGGATTTTCTCCTGCTCTGGACAGTTCCTGACAGGAACAGAGGTGTCCGCAGAGAGCACTTTGTTTGTGACAGAAAAGAAATCCAAAAAGAAAAGAATTTCCTCTGTAGTATTCAGCAATTAAGTACTGGAAAGATTAAGATTTTTTAATAGAAGTAATTTACAAATCTGTTTAACTTTCTGGCACCAGTTGATTTAAAAAAAAAAAAAAAAAGATTAATAAATAAATAAATGTTTTCCACCGGAGTACCCCTTTAAAAATAGGAAGAATTGTGTATGTAGCTGTAAGTTTCCCCAAAGGAATAAAGAGGGTGTATAAGAAAACACAAAAAACAACAAACACGATACCAGAGAGCGAGCCATTACCACTATATGGATGAGAACGTCTCATTCTCCGCTGTTTTGCATGAAACATCTGGTGCTATATATTATCTGTAAAATACCACACAAACATCTGTGTAAACCCACTCCATTATACATAGTTATGAAAAATAAATGTCAGGCGAAAAGCAAGGACACCTTTTTACAAAAAACATTTTTTTTTTCTTTTTTAACTATTTCAGTTCTAATCTTGTCAATAATTCACATATAGCAGGGTCACATTGCATCTGCTGTTTGCGTTTCACAGTAAAGTCTGCTGTATAATAGGTGCACTCTACAGAAAAGAGCCGTCCAGCCGGACAAACAAGGCTGACCAGACTAAACATACTCTGTACCCAAAGAACATGTCAGTGAAGGGCCCAGAGAGAACATAGGAGACTGTTGCTGACTAATCCAGGTGCCCAGTAGAGGCGACAATGACTTTTACAGCAAAACTGAATAATATGATAGGTTAAAGGGGTATTCCAGGAAAAAACTTATTTTTTTTTTATATCAACTGGCTCCAGAAAGTTAAACAGATTTGTAAGTTACTTCTATTCAAAAAAATCTTAATCCTTCCAATAATTATCAGCTGCTGAAGTCGAGTTGTTCTTTTCTCTCTGGTAACAGTGCTCTCTGCTGACATCTCTGCTTGTCTTGGGAACTGCACAGAGTAGAAGAGGTTTGCTATGGGGATTTGCTTCTACTCTGGACAGTTCCCGAGACAGGTGTCATCAGAGAGCACTTAGACTGAAAAGAACAACTCAACTTCAGCAGCTCATAAGTAGTGAAAGGATTAAGATTTTTAATAGAAGTAATTTACAAATCTGTTTAACTTTCTGGAGCCAGCAAGTTTTTTCCTGGATAACCCCTTTAACTTGTGGACAATCTATCCCTATGAAGTAAAGTTTCCCAACCAGGATGCCTCCAGCTGTGGCAAAACTACAACTCCCAGCATGCCCGGACAGCCTTCGGCTGTCCGGGCATGCTGGGAGTTGTAGTTTTGCAACGGCTAGAGGCACCCTGGTTGGGAAACACTGTCGTAGACAATGATACCACCAGCCCCAAAAATGCACCCACAGGATACAGCTACATCCTGTATACACCAGATGTGGGCCCAGTTATCCATATAGTTCAGCAGAAATAGGAATCATCACTCCAGATGACCTTTTGCCATGGTCCATTGATGTCTTTCCTTGACCCATGGGAGCCGATACCTGAAACAATGCAAGCTAATGCAGTGATCATCCTGTGGGTTACAGCACCTTAAAGGACAATTACAGTCTTAAAGTGTTGGCATATTTTTAGTATGTACCTCTGATCCTAAGGATCTATTCACACGGCGGAATTTCCGCTAGCGAAGTTCTGCCTCAAATTAAAGCCCATAGATTTCTATGGGATTTCGCACCCCTATTCAAACTTCTGGAATTCCGCTTGTGGAATTTCTGCACAGATTCCGCACCAATTCCGCAAGTGGGAGTGCGGAATCCCATAGAAGTCTATGGGCTTTAATTGAAGGCGGAAATTCAACAAGCGGAAATTCCGCCGTGTGAATAGACCCTAAGAAAGAAGGGGAACTACAGCAAAGCTCCATTCAGATGTAATGCATTCCCAGCATAGCGGGGCCCTGTAGGGTGGAGGAATCACCCAGCAGTCCCTTCTTATTCAAAATCGGCTGTTTCCTTGACGATAATGAAGTGATGGCAAAGCCAGTCAATAATCCTTCAAAATGTAATCAACCATATTGGATTTTTTTTAAACCAAAACTCATTCACCAATTCCTTATTACCAGATAGGGATAGTGTTAGAGATGAGCGAACTTACAGTAAATTCGATTCGTCACAAACTTGTCGGCTCGGCAGTTGATGACTTTTCCTGCATAAATGAGTTCAGCTTTCAGGTGCTCCGGTGGGCTGGAGACTCTTTCCTAGGAATGTATCCACCTTTTCCAGCCCACCGGAGCACCTGAAAGCTGAACTCATTCATGCAGGATAAGTCATCAACTGCCGAGCCGAGAAGTTCGTGACAAATCAAATTTACTGTAAGTTCGCTCATCTCTAGATAGTGTATTCCACCGCACAGTAAGGAGATGGTCATCCCTCACATAAGTCCCTGTCCCTAATGGGGCTCACAATGTAATGCCCCATATCACACACACAAGGGCCCATTTCATTTGAGGAAAGCACATCGCTCACAATACTTTCGAGGTGTAGAGATAATCTAGGTGATCTGATGGTACGCCCAACCAATTGCATGCTGGGTTACAGTACAGCAAGGAGGAAATAGCTGTAGTGGTACAGAGCAAAGGAGGAAACGTCATCAGACGTGCACTGCATAGAGGAGCGTTTATAACCAGCAATACACCAGGCACAAAGCACTATATAGTGAAAAGTGACTAGTGGTGTACCTAGATGGATTACTCTGGTGTCTCTGTGTAGGAGTATTCCCAATGGCCTTGCCAGGAACGAGCAGCACATACGAAAATATGTGCAGGAGGCGGCTGCCAGCGGCACTACTGACATAAATCTGTCTGCTCCAGGTGCATCCATCCACTACTGAGCTACACACAGAGGAGAAGTCAAAGACAAAACCCAGACAGACTCCTAAACCTCTGTGTCTGCACAGGAGGGGGGGACGGTGCTGTCATAGTGCCAAGATATCAGCCAGGAGTGCCCACACTACTGACGCCCATATTCCATCACCCTCCTCCAGCTGCAGGTTTATGTGCTGCTGTCAGATGTCTGATTTCTGGCACACCGCGCTTTTGCTATACGTTTTTTCAAGTTGAAAACCATACAGAACCGTATAGAAAACCGAATGCATTGACGTAACATTGTAAACTGTATGTCAAACGCATCATCCAGTTTAGTCCGTTTTGCGTCTTATACCGTTTTGTCATTTTTTTTTTTTTTACCCGTACCCAAAACCGTAGACTACCACGTTTTTTGGTCTGGCAGAAAAAACGTAATAAGCCATATACGTTTCTTGGGAGTCAATGGGAACCGTACAGAACCGTATGTGCATACGGTTCCATCCGGTTTGCGCATACGGTTCCATCCGGTTTGCACCATGCAGTTTTTGACTTTGCAGTTTTTTAATCTTGGAATTTCAATCAAATAAGTGAAACTTTATTTAAAATGGAGTGAAAAGTTAAAAACATACTATTTTTCTCTTAAAAAACGGATGCAACCGGACATCATTTTTTAAAACCATATATGGGTTGAAATTTGTACACGTTTGGATACAGTTTAGTCCGGTTGGATACAAAAACCTTATTACAAGATGGGTGGCTGACACCTGTAAGGGAAACAAGTGCCCACCCAGTACAAGGAGAACACATCACTTATCCATCATGTCAGTAAGGGAAACCTACAAGCAAAGCATTCAGATAAATGACATGTGATGTTTTGGGTGTAACCTAACAGTAACACTATGTCATGCTGAAGGATTCCCCACTGAACAGACTTTCCACAGAACATTGACCAAACCAAAGAGGGAAAATGCACATAACAGGCAAAAGTCTTCTTGTTTTTCTGCACCTGGTTTATCCAATATACACTACAAACAAAGTTCAGATCAGGATGCCATGTACTGTGATGCCAGGTTTACATGGGGTGAGGAACTGCAACTACCACTCCTGTAATGTTCACATGTAAATACTCTCTACCAAGCGTATGTACTTGAATGGAGGGGGGGGGGGGGTAAGGACACTGGGGGACATGTATCATTATTTGTGTATGGTAGAAGCAGTTTACCCCTTTTCCCGAATTCTAAATTATGCGCAGAAGCGCCACATTTATCAATCAAGCGCAATGAGCTTCATAAATTGCGGGTAAATATAGTGATCTCCTCAATCCACTCTTTGGAAAATAGAATGGATGATTTAGAGCATCTTGCTACGTTAAGTCCAAGATGGCTTATATTTACGGGAAAAAAAACAGCTCTTGCGGCAAAATTTTTGGTGTAAAGGAAAAGTACTCAGTGAATAAATCCATGCGTACTATAAATGTCACTCCAAGGTACCCCGATTCGGCCACATCTGGAGGACATGCTCTACCAAAACGTGCGCAAAAAAAAGGGCTTGCGCAAAATTTGGCGCAAAAAAATACACACAAAACAGGGGTAAAATCTTTGATACATGTCCCCCACTGACTTTAAAGGGGTTAGGCTAGGTCACACCCCCTCCAATAGGCTTGCATTGAGGGGGCGGAACATGACGTCACACGGGGCAGAGCTGTGCCATCACTATGCTCCTTCCCCGTGATCGTCAGTAATCAGACCCCGAGTGAACATGCTCCAGGGACTAATTCTAACAGGGTGCGACGTGGAAGATCACGGGGGTCCCCAGCGGCGGGACCCCCTCAATCAGGCATCTTATCCCCTATCTTTTGGAAAGGGGATAAGATGTCTTAGCACCGGAGTACCCCTTTAATGGCATTCTGCTGCACTGTGTCAGCAGAAAGAATACACTTGTCTATTATCTCTGCGGATTCTGCTCACAAATTACTGGAATAATGTAGTATCAGCTCCGTCCCTCTCCTCTGGTTCCCGTTCTCAAACCAAGTGGTTTGAATTTAAGACAGGATCTTATTCTAACATATCAGTTATAATTTATAATTTATATTCTGCCTTATATGAAGCCACAGTTTTTCTTTGTATTAAATAGGTTTGTATATTGAATGTTCTAATCCTTCTATCCATGTCTTATAACCTCCAGAACCCATTCCCGTTGAAATCCATACCGCATTTTTTAGCTTTGTGTAATTAGCAACACCCAAGTGATCTACCATCTATGTGTATAAATACAATGGTGTTACTATAAGTTTTTATGCCATGATTAAGGGCACTACAGCCCGAAACGCGTAGGCTACTTGTTCTGTGTACCCTACTTTTATTGATGCCACAATAAAGAAGAGATTTTACCTGCCTTCCTGGTGCTGGACATCTTTTCATTTTGTCTGTTCACAAATGCACTGCCATCTTTGAGACTGCACATTTCCGAGCGGACCTAGCGCCTGCTGGATCATTAAAATGTGTGGAATGTCCCCCACATTTTCGGACATGTGAATCCGGCCTCAGTCTGTTAACCTGAATGGCACAATACTGCTACTATTAATTCTACGTCCATCAATTTTAACCACAAAATAATTAATAAGTTCGCGGACAATGGGGGGGGGGGGGGATTTATCAAGCTGTCTATTTCCCGCATCAGTATAGACCAACCTACAGAGGGTTAGGCCAATCTATTTTGCGCTTAATTTATCAAAAGGCACAAGGCTCTTGATAAATTCTGCGCACAGACTTCGGCATCTACGGTTTAGACTGTATATAAACCTGCTCCAACATGGTCTGACATTTCACCGTACTTTCAGCCAATGCGACTTTTCGCCGAAAATTAGCTATTGATAAATTCAGCACCAACGCATTTTTCCGTCTAAAATAGACTAGAATGCATCATGTACTAAAAATCCTCTAAAGCAAAAGTCGCGAAAAAGTCGCCTGTATTTAGACTGCAACTTTCTGTGTGACTATTTTAGACAGGAAAAAAAACGACTAAATCCTTTGATAAATCTCCCCCAACGTATCTTAATTTTGTTAAAAGAAAAAATATATAAAAATTTAAAAAAAAATAAACTCCCCTCTGACACTGACGTGCCCCAAAAATAGGTGTTGACTGAATTGGGGGGGGGGGGGGAAGTGAACATTTTTTTATTGTAGAAACTACAGACTTTTATTGACTTCTACATCGAGTTTACGTATAAGGATTAGAGATGAGCGAACTTACAGTAAATTCGATTCGTCACGAACTTCTCGGCTCGGCAGTTGATGACTTATCCTGCATAAATTAGTTCAACTTTCAGGTGCTCCCGTGGGCTGGAAAAGGTGGATACAGTCCTAGGAGACTCATTCCTAGGAATGTATCCACCTTTTCCAGCCCACCGGAGCACCGGAAAGCTGAACTCATTTATGCAGGATAAGTCATCAACTGCCGAGCCGAGAAGTTCATGACGAATCGAATTTACTGTAAGTTCGCACATCTCTAATAAGGATAAACACGGCACACTTTGAAGCAGTTACGTTAAATGTATATACCAAGAAACAGCCACAGTGGTTCCCCTGTTGCACTTCCCCAACTTCAGGAAGCCACACAACTACAGGGGTCTGGGCCCATAGTGCAGTGGTCTCTAAACAGTGTGCCTCCAGCTGTTGCAAAACTACAACTCCCAGCATGCCTGGACAGCCGGAGGCTGTCCAGGCATGCTGGAAGTTGTAGTTTTGCAACAGCTGGAGGCACACTGTTTGGAGACCACTGCCGTTGTGACTGCACAATTAGTAAACTGCACAATGTTTTGTGCCACCACCTCTTTACCACCTACCACCAGGCGACACGGCAGAACACGGCCCAACCCAGACCCAGTATACACGCCATCTTTCTCATCTCTACAATGCAGCTGAACCCAGGCTACAGGGATGTGTTTGCGGCCGACGGGCTTCTATTTTACAGCAGGTATATCATAACTGCAGATGCTTCTCATCCCCCCGGGGAATATACATTGTAGGGAAGGTAACCACTGCCTCTGAATAGCTGGAATTCCCATGTGTCATAATAAAGATGGGGCATTATGGGAAATGTTCTAAGCCTTCTCTCTCCTGTGCCCCTTTCTGACCACCCTGCAGACATTAATATTCTATTGGAAAGATTTATAGATAGGACAAACGCCAAACTCTGTGCCCAGCTAGAGTTAAATATTAACAGACTTAACTATAGAAAGAAAACCTGGAACGCATTTACATCTTTTACCGATAAAAATACAACCTGTTCAACAAGAATGGCCGGACTCCTTTCATAAACGCTGCGGCAGGAGTGATCAACATTACCTTACTTTGTATAGAAAGCTCTGGATAGTTACGTTAAATATTTTTTGTCAGATCATTGGAGGTTTTTAAAGCAGTTTTATAACACAAAGAGCAAATAAAACAGTAAACACAAACATTGCATTTCTTTTACAGTATCTTGACCGGTTATCTTAAAGGGGTTATCCAGGGAAATTTATTTTTTATTTTTTATTTTTTTTAATATCTCAACTGGCTCCAGAAAGTTAAACAGATTTGTATATTGCGTCTATTAAAAATCTTAATCCTTTCAGTTCTTATGAGCTGCTGAAGTTGAGTTGTTCTTTTCTGTCTAAGTGCTCTCTGATGACACGTGTCTCGGGAACTGTCCAGAGTAGAAGCAAATCCCCATAGAAAACCTCTTCTACTCAGTGCAGTTCCCGAGACAAGCAGAGATGTCAGCAGAGAGCACTGTTGTCAGACAGAAAAGAACAACTCAACTTCACCAGCTGATAAGTATTGGAAGGATTACGATTTTTCTATTAGAAGTAATTTACAAATCTGTTTAGCTTTCTGGAGCCAGTTGATATAGAAAAAAATGTTTTTTCCTGGAACACCCCTTTAAATCCAAAAGCATAGCTAGAGATACGAGTAAGCATCATAACAGGACGCACAATAAATAGGAAGGAACATAATAATGCAATCTTGCATGAAATAGAGTAATAAACACAGTAGAAATGAGACAATACAGAATAGTCAGAGGATTGGAGATAGAGATGGCAGAGTTAGGCTATTTAAAAAAAAGAAGTCTTTCCTTTATTCCATCATACAATCAGGAACAGATTAGGCTGGGAAAGGAAGAGAAGACAAGGGCTCAGTGGAGATTGTGGTGTGACCGTCCCTTTTTGCAGGTTCCTCACTTGGTCATGGCCCAAGCAGGGAACCCGCGAAATGGGTCCGTCGCACCAGAGCTTCCCTGAGCTCTTGTCTTCTCTTCCTTTTCCGGTCTAATCTGTTCCTGATTGTATGATGGAATAAAGAAAAGACTTGCAGACATACTTCGGGTATGAGCGTTACTACTTTCCTATTTCAAATTATTTTTGCATTTTTGTTCCATGTAAGCGCACCCTCTTTGCCGCTGCACTCACTCGCCTATCCTTTATGGACATTATCCCAGTTTGTCACGTTGTTGCAGTGCCGAATCTGTTATGTTCTGAAGTTAGGCTAGGTTTACAAAGCGTAAAATGTGCAGAACGTCTGCCCTGAAAAAAAGTGCAGACATTCCACACAAGGGCACAATGGAAACACTGGGTGATGCGCCATCTCATAGACGGCAATGCATGTCCAAGCGAAATCGTAGACAGAATAGACATGTCTATTCTTTCTGCAGCAGAAAAATCTGCCACAAAATGCCGCCATGTGCACAATGCAGCAGAATCCCTTGAAATCAACAAGACTCTGCTGCAGCAGAATGTCCATGCAGAAAATTCTGGCAGAATTCTGCACGGACATGTGAACATACTCTAAGAGACCCAGGGAGGTTAGCGTAAAAATATAGTAAACTTGGTTTAAACAGGTTAATATGTTCCTAAGATTTTTTTTTTTTTTTGTCAGTTTTCTTCTAATTTATTATCTAGGATATAAAATAACCAGAGCATCTTGCAGCATTCATTCTCAGTGGCCAGAATGGAAGCTGCAAGATGTTCAGATTATTTTTAAAAATAAACTCAATCTTCCTGTTTTGTAGAGATCATTATCACAATAAAAGGTGACACCAGTATATAGATCTGATGGGATCAGGCCATTTACAATAGGGCTAGGTTCACACATAGCTCAACCCATTTTAAAGAATTTTAAAAAAATACTGCCTGTCCTATTTCTTTACTGCATGTCCCCATTCAAGTCAATGTGATCTGTCAGAACCCGGTGGTGGCCATTGTGGAAATGGTCTGCTTGGCTTCTTGGTTTGACGTCGAACAGACCCTGAATGAGGCAGTGCCCAGAAGCAGTGTGAACGAGCCCTAAGTTAAAGTACCAGCTCACCCTCTCCCCTACCTGCATAAAGACCTTTGCACAGGTCGCATAGCATGCCTAGAAAAACTGTAATAGTATTTTTTTTTACTATCATCAAAGGAGCAGAACAAAAATAAGGGCAGTGCCATTACATTACATGACAGACACCCACAGCACCCAATGGTAACAAAGCCAAAGGCATTCAGTAGCATAAATAATTATGCAAAAAGAAGGCCAAAGTTCAACATTTACAGTGACCTGTTATATGAAGGGACTGAGGTCAAATAAAATGACTTCGTACAAACGTTTAGCAACAGGCTAATATGCCAACAACCTAGAATGAGGAAAACCTAGATTTAAAAATAAATAAATTCCTGAACTGAAAGAATAATCAAAATGTAGTTTCTGACTTTCTCCGTAGTGGAGAGTAGAAAATGCCGCAGGTCATCAGTCAAGGGTAGGTGAAAGAACATATCTGCTCCCCTTCGTCACCTGCCCCCATTATGTGACATATACCTGCTTTTCTTGTATCTTACCTGTATACCATGTTATTTGTCATAGATCGTGCACATTCATAAAGCCATTACAACAAACAAGCAGAAGGCAATAAAGATCAGAAAAGGCTCCAGAAATTATGAACTGTCCAGGAAAGGGTTAACGCCGCATTTTGCCCAATACAACCAGTGTGGATAATGCCAGCCCCAGCAGCCGCCAATCAATATATTTAATTACACGCTTGGATTTTATAGGTGACATTTATATCGTGTTCCCAGAAAAGCCACAACTTTCAGCAGAAACAACCCTGCAAATAAGATCAGCGATGTCCAGTGCAGAAATAAACAACGCACAGTAAACGGCGAGGACACACTGCCATGGGGCCCAAACATGTGGTCTGGAGGATTAGTCTACATATGTGCCCTCTTACAAAAAGCGCAAAAGAGCAATGTAATTAACAAAAAGAGTTCATGTGAATTTGCCTTTACAAAAATGACCCAAGTTTCCCACACGTGTATCAGCGCGAAGTCAGAAAAGCAATAATATACGCTATGGGGTACATGAAAACCTACTGTGGCAGTGTGGCAAGGAAAGGGTGTATTTCCCTTGCTATCTCTGCAGAATGCTCCACCTGTGGCCTGATTAATGAGGTATCAGGAATGGAAAGTGTGTTTAAAAGGAAAAGAAACAGAATAGTTGGGGCTCTCCCTGGGTAACAGCACATCGCTGTAGGGGGAGACACACGGACCCTGTTGAGGAAACACACAGCGAACTGTGAGCGGTACAAGAAGTGAAGAAGTGGTGTGAACTGTGAGTAACAGGTTGCAGGGGCACATGTTTTATGCTGGCTGAGGGGAGCTCACCAGATAGTAGTCAGGGCATGCTGATGTGTGTAGTCAGTGACCAGACGGTCTAGGACTTTGGTTTGTTCCTGCGTTATGTTTGTTTTCTCCCTGCAACCTGACTAAATAAAGCTGGCAAGGTGCCAGGCTTGCATGAATAACCGTTGTCTGCGGGTTTATTGAGTGGAAACGTGTTCTGTGGCAGTGTCCAGGACGATCCCGGAGCTAATCCCCAAGGAGGAATCCTTACAATTGGTGGAGGATGCGGGCAAACACGTTGCTAGGAGCAACCAGTGGTCGAGTTGCAGTGAAGTTGTTGCCAAGAGAAAACTACCGTGCATGGTGCAAGGGTGTACTCTTTCTCAGAGAGGAGACAGTGGGACGAGCCCAGCTGTGGCGTACAAGAGCAGGACTGAGCCTGTGGTGAAGTTGTTGCTAGGGGCAACAGATCGCATCAAGCGAGTGGGCGCTCTTTCTCAAGTAAGGAGACAGGTGGACGGGCCACCTGCAGAGTGCAGATTACGTTTTGAGACTGTGTATAAAGGCGTTGCTAGGGGCAACGGAAAAATTTTGTTGGCAAGCGGCTGACATTTCGGCAGAGGACTGTACTGTGTTTGCAAGGTTTGAAGTGTTGCAAGATGGATGTCCTGATAAGTGCTTTGTTGCAGACTGCTGCAGCGCAAGAGGAAGCAAGCTTTGCAGAGCTTGAAAAGATTGCTATGCATGAGGCATGGCCCAAGACACACTGGGGAAACTTGGTGTTTGGATTCATTGGAGGAGATGCCCAAAAAGTTCATTGTGAACTGGATCCAAAGTTCTTACGGGACTATGAGAAAGTCAAGACAGAGATCCTGACTAAAGTGGGAGTAAGCCAAGCTGCAAGAATACAGTGTGCACTGCAGCCTAACAGTGATGCTGGGTTTAAGGTTGCAGAGCTACTTAAAGAGCAAGTGGAGCGATGTTCTGCAGCAGAGAAGCTGGTGAGAGGTGTCCAGCGCCAGCCCTTAACTGACTGGACGGCAAGAGATTCTGGTAAGACTGTTCCAGGGGTTATGGGGGCCATGTTTAGTGACTATGAGACTGTGCATAAAAATGATGGGACTGTGCATAAAAATGCTGAGTTGGAGGGTGGTGTTTCCCTAGTTGACTGTGTGAACAGTGTTCAAGGTGGTACTAACCTATGTCCAGTTGCAAAATCATGTGAGGGTGGGGAACCCCTCATGAAGACTGATGAGACTGTTCACACTGTGCAGATCGGATTGAAAAAATCTGGTGAACAGAAAATGTTAAATGCAGGACTGGGAGAAAATGTAACAAAACACACTTTGCCTGAGTTAGGTCCTAGTGCTATGAACTGCCCTGTAAATTTTGAACATCTGCAATCTGATAAGGTTTTTTGTTGAAAAACTTATGTTGTGTTCAGATGTAAAGAGAACTGCTGCCACCTCTGACAGGACAAAAGAAAACCTGTGTGAGCTGGAAATAGAAGGTAAAAAGATGATGGTTTTGTTAGACCCTAGATGTGTAATAAGTCTGGTAAAGTCCAGCAGCAGAAAGCCAGACCCCGCTATAATGTCTATGCAGGCCGGTATTTGGGGTTATAAAACGGTTAATGTCTGTATTTCTACTCCCTATGGTACTATAGATCACAAGGTTGCAATAGAGCCCTCCTTGGAGTATGATGTAGTACTGGGGACGGATTTTCAATTTTTTCAGCAATTATGGGAAGACTGTCAGGTGACTAGAGCAGGAACACCTGATAGGCCCACCACACTTGACTTGCACCACACACTAGTGGAGAGTTACTCAGCAGAGGCTGAGGATGGGGAGTGTCAGCAGTCACTAGATATATGTCAGATAGGAGTCTGCCAGACTGCTGGGGGAGCTGAAGACCAGACCGTGAGTCAAGTCCATGAGGATCCAGCGACTCAAGTGACAAGTGTGCCTCTGACTGAAACAGAATCTTCAGTGAAACCAGAAACGGATCAGGTACAGGAACATGGGTTCCATCCGCCAGCTGAAGATGAGCCCAAGGTGGGGCTAGAGTTGCGCTGTCACCTGGAAGAAGTGAATGAGACTGGAAAAGAGGAAGCTATGCTGAGCCTTGTGAATAAAGATGAGCCAAAAGGGGAGTTGAAATTGCGCGGTCATCTGGAAGAGGTGACTGGAAAAGAAGCTACAGAGATGTCTGTGGATAATGCAGAAGTACTGAAGAGAGTACATGTGGAGCTGGGTGCTGCGCTTACTGTCACAGACAGAGTCCTGAGTGAAGGAGATGTGATGTCTGGACCAGAGATGGATCGTGACCAGGAAGGTCGAACCACTGGACCAGATGTTGTTGCAGACCCAGGAGCCCTAGACCTTTCTGCTGGGCAGCAGAGAGACAGTGTTGAAGTGAAAGAGAAGTCTGCCAGTGAGCAGAGAGACAGTCCAGAGAGACTGTCCAGGAACTACCCTGAAGCCCAAGTGGCCAAGACCCTTGAAAAGGGGGAGACTACTCCTAAAGGTGGAAAAGAGTCTGAACGAGTTGGCTTGAAGAAAGAGTCAGGCCAAAGACAGGTGACTGTCAGAGGACAAGAGAATGTCACAAGGTCCAGCAGCGAGAGTAAGGAGACCGCTGTAAGTAAGAAATCTCGGAAAAAAACGTGCTGGTCTGGGTAAAAAAAGGGAGCAGATCCAGAACCTTGAAGAAACCTTACAGATGGTTTCTGCTAAATTGTCTCAAAAGGAAGAAGTAGTTCATCACCTGACAGAGGAGAAAGGAAAAAAGAGAAATGCTTGCAGACTTGAATAAAGAGCAGGAAGCGAAGCTTCAGCTGCAGAAAGATATGGAGCGCCACAAAAGTGAGTTTGCGGCTCTGCAGGATGAACTGTCCCACTCCCAGGGTCTTATGACCAGCAAGGACAGAGAATTGGAGATTCTGGCCAAGCAGATCTCATTCAAGAATGAAGTGAACGTCCTGTGTGGGGCATATCTGGCTCTACAAAGTGATCACAAGGCTAGGTTGGTAGCCATGGAAGAGCTGGAGAAGGAGAAAGTGGTAATGGCTCATAAGGTGCAGAGCCTAGAGGCGCAGAAGGAAACGCATATTAAGTCTCGCGCAGCTGCCTTGGATTCACTGGGTACTCAGCTGTCTGAACAAGAGGCTCAGCTAAAAGTCTATAAGCAGAAAGTGTCCAAGATGGCGCAACTGAATAAAGACAATGAGCAGATGAGAGAACAACTGCTGTCTCTGGAGGACACTGTCAAAAACTTGACAGAATTGCTGGAAAGTGATAAGAAGAACTCTGCTAAGCTCAAGAGTGAGCAGCAGAAATGTTTAAAGCTGGAAGGGGACATGAAGGTCCTAAAAGAAAGCCGTGACCAAGCTATAGTAGAACTGGCTAACGAGAGGTTAAAAGTGTCTCAGATGGAAACTGAGGCCAAAGCCACAGCTGTCCGTGTAAAAGAAGAAAAACTGCTTGTGGGGCAAAAGCTACTGGAGACAGGGATGCTTTCTCTAAAAAAGGTGGAGTCTGAACAATGGACGCAAGAAACAGTAGAGTCTGAAGCTGAGACTGAGGTGAAACCATATGGGAAGTCCTCTGAAGCTGAGACTGAGGTGAAACCATATGGGAAGTTCTCTGAAGCTGCAGAGATATTGACATTGGATGGTGAAAATTCTGAGGCAGAGAAGTTCTCTGAGGTAGAAGTTAAACCAGAGATAACTGCAGAAGCTGCAAGTAAAGTCTGTGACACATCTGAAGGTGCAGGTGAAAAACTGCCTAAAGGAGCCAAGAGTTCTCAGCCTAAAAATGAGCCTGTGAAGGTTGGTGTCCCTAAAGAAAGGGCTAATAAGAAAGCGGAGTCCTTAAAAAGAGGTCACTGTGATAGAAGACTGGGTCGTGGTAGAATCCCTGAGAGGCGCTGGATTAGTTCCAGAAAACATCGGAAGAAAGTCCGCAGAAGTAGAATTTGGAGAAGAGTCCGTCTCAAGGAGAGTTGATGGACAGGTGCATTAAAGGGAAGCCTCCTGAAATTGTGGAGGATGACTTAGAAGACCTGCAAATGGGTGATACAGGCTCGGTTGGCCACCAGCAAAGTTTGTGCAATGGTCATACCAGTGACAGAAGAAGACAAAGGCCTGGAGCATCTGCCTTGTCCGCACCTAGAGTCCAGAGCACTGCACAGATCAAGATGAAGAACCTGGTGTTGGAAAGGTGTGACATGAATGGAGCTTTTTACAAGGAATTTGTCAAAGGTGACCAAAAGTCTTGTGCTCGGTGGCTGATGAAAGTGCGAATGAAAGAAGGGTGCACCATTGAAGTGGTGCAGATAAAATCTACTGATGAAGGAAGCCAAGTGCCTCAAAACCTGTTGGACGTAGTTGTTCAAGGGAAAGGAAAGGCAGTTGGACTCTGCCTTTTGAATACAAGTGCTCCTTCCCGGTGGTCTGAGCAGAGGGGGGGGATATGTGGCAGTGTGGCAAGGAAAGGGTGTATTTCCCTTGCTATCTCTGCAGAATGCTCCACCTGTGGCCTGATTAATGAGGTATCAGGAATGGAAAGTGTGTTTAAAAGGAAAAGAAACAGAATAGTTGGGGTTCTCCCTGGGTAACAGCACATCGCTGTAGGGGGAGACACACAGACCCTGTTGAGGAAACACACAGCGAACTGTGAGCGGTACAAGAAGTGAAGAAGTGGTGTGAACTGTGAGTAACAGGTTGCAGGGGCACATGTTTTATGCTGGCTGAGGGGAGCTCACCAGATAGTAGTCAGGGCATGCTGATGTGTGTAGTCAGTGACCAGACGGTCTAGGACTTTGGTTTGTTCCTGCGTTATGTTTGTTTTCTCCCTGCAACCTGACTAAATAAAGCTGGCAAGGTGCCAGGCTTGCATGAATAACCGTTGTCTGCGGGTTTATTGAGTGGAAACATGTTCTGTGGCAGTGTCCAGGACGATCCCGGAGCTAATCCCCAAGGAGGAATCCTTACACTACATGCCCATGGCTTCAGACTTTGTCCTCCCTTTATACTTGCCAAGAAAAGAAAGGATCCCATTATAACTACCGTAGGTTCCCCAATTTGTGCAAATTAGAGAAAATTAAGAAACCCTCTTTGTTTATGCTAAAGCCACTCAACAAAGAGAACAAGATCCAGTTCACACAACACTGATTGCCTCTGTTTAGCACACGTCTCAACATATACAGAGGCCTGACATAGAGCTCTGCTCGGGACTGTCTTTCTTAAAGGGGTATTCCAGGCAAAAACTTTTTTTTATATATCAACTGGCTCCGGAAAGTTAAACAGATTTGTAAATTACTTCTATTAAAAAATCTTAATCCTTCCAATAGTTATTAACTTCTGAAGTTTTCTGTCTAACTGCTCAATGATGATGTCACGTCCCGGTAGCTGTGCATGATGGGAGAATATCCCCATAGGAAATGCACAGCTCCCGGGACGTGAGTCATCAGAGAGCAGTTAGACAGAAAACAACAACTCAACTTCAGAAGCTAATAACTATTGGAAGGATTAAGATTTTTTAATAGAAGTAATTTACAAATCGGTTTAACTTTCCGGAGCCAGTTGATATATAAAAAAAAGTTTTGGCCTGGAATACCCCTTTAATCCCACACGTGATGAATTTCAGGCCATTACTGCCTGCTCCTGCAATGTGTTTCTTCCACTTCTGCCTGCTCCCGCAACACGTGTCCAATTCCGCCTGGGCCCATTAACATTTACGCAAATGTTAGGGCTAGCACAGAAAAGCTCATAGAGATAATGTGACCTAGATTTTCCATGCTCCTGAATGGCATATCTTCTTATAGCTGTATTGCTTTATACACAGGCATTAATTATAATAACCCTGCAATGGCAGCCATGTACTGTCATGTAAGGAGTTGGCAGGCTCCTTACATGACCGTGCGCTCAGCCTATCACCGGCTGAGGTGGGACATCGCTGCTGCCGGTGATATGCTGACGTGAAGTTCCCGTCCCCAGGAAGCAGCATGAAGATCGCAGCGGAGAAAAGTGAGGCCAATACCGGAGCAACAGGGAAATGTAGGAAGGTGAGTTAAAGTTTATTTTGTTTACTTTTGCTGCCCGGGCACAGGAATATGTCAAATTAATCAGTAAAGATGTCCTTTATTAATAATTTCCAGCGCCGCGGCATGCAACTCATTAATTTAAAGCGCCGGTGGCTCACAGGAGGACAGGGGGGAGCAGCACCGTGGGTCACATATGATTAGTTCCACGATGTGGGGAACAGCGCAGCGGCTGATAATTCATTGGGGAGGGTAGAGAAGCAGAGCAGCGCCCGCGGGTCACATATGATTAGTTCCACGATGTGGGGACAGCCGCTGCGGCTGATAATTCATTCACTCGAAGGGGGGTTGGAGCCCGAACGGTATTACAGTATAGGAAAAATTTATATCGTACAGAATAAAAAAAACGTACTTGGAATGAACCGGTATATCGCCCAGCACTAGTCTCTGGCATATGCTAACATCCCTGTTAGCGAATCTACGATACGTAAAACACTAAACAAGAATGGATTTCATGGGAGGATACAAAAGAGGAAGCCACTGTTGTCCAAAAAACACTGCCAACACCCAAAAAAACATTGCTGCACTTTTACAGTTTGAACAAGAGCACCTGGATGTTCCACAGCTGTACTGGCAAAATATTCTGTGGACAAATGAAACCAAAGTTGAGTTGTTTGGAAGAAAAACAAAACACTATGGGGGACATTTACTAATCTAATCTATTCTGGGTATGCTTATAGACCAGCGTATGTGGTAGTCTCCAGTCTATTGTGCTCCTAATTTATCAAAGGTCTCACAGCCCTTGATAAATTCTGTGCTCAGAAATCAGGGTCTACAGCTTAAACTGCATTTAGACCTGCTCCAACATGGTCTGACATTTCAGCGTATTTTGGGCAGATGCGACTTGTCGCACAAAAGCACCAATGCATTTTCCAATGCCTTTCCGTCTAAAATAGACTAGAATGCATCATGTTCTAAAAATCCTCTACAGCAAAAATCGCAGAAAAGTCGCACATATTTAGACTGCGACTTTCTGTGCGACAAATTTAGACAGGAAAAACCAGTCTAAATCCTTTGATAAATCTCCCCCTATGTGTGGAGAAAAAGAGGCACAGCACACCAACATGAAAACCTCATCCCAACTGTGAAGTATGGTGGTGGGGGCCTCATGGTTTGGGGCTGCTTTACCTCGTCAGGGCCTGGACGGATTGCTATCATCGAAGGAAAAATGAATTCCCAAGATTATCAAGACATTTTGCAGGAGAACTTAAGGCAATCTGCCCACCAGCTGAAGCTCAACAGAAGATGGGTGTTGCAACAGGACAGCGACCCAAAGCATAGAAGTAAATCAACAACAGAATGGCTTAAAGGGGTTATCCAGGAAAAAACTTTTTTTCTGTGTAAGTGCTCTCTGATGACACGTGTCTCGGGAACCACCCAGTTTAGAAGCAAATCCCCATAGAAAACCTCTTCTAAACTGGGCGGTTCCCAAGACACGTGTCATCAGAGAGCACTTAAGACAGAAAAGAACAACCTTTACTTCAGAAGCTCATAAGTACTGAAAGGATTAAGATTTTTTAATAGAAGTAATTTACAAATCTGTTTAATTTTCTGGAGCCAGTTGATATATAAAAAATAGTTTTTTCCTGGATAACCCCTTTAAAGACAAGAAAAGATGACTTCTGGATTGGCCCAGAGTCCTGACCTCAACCCGATTGAGATGCTGTGGTATGACCTCAAGAAAGTGATTCCCACCAGACATCCCAAGAATACTGCTGAACTGAAACTGTTCTGTAAAGAGGAATGGTCAAGAATTACTCCTGACTGTTGCGCATGTCTGATCTGCAAATACAGGAAACGTTTGGTTGAAGTTATTGCTGCCAAAGGAGGTTCAACCAGTTATTAAATCCAGGGGTTCACATACTTTTTCCACCTGCACTGTGAATGTTTACATGGTGTGCAATAAAAACATGGTAAGATTGCTCCCCCCGCACTAACCAGCAGTACTGCCTGGTAGTCCAGGGAACGCTGATCAGTTTGATGCATACCATGCCCAGATCCACCGTGCCGTTCGCCCGTTATCCTCTGTCTTCTTGATATGCAAATTAGCTGCTAACTGCATGGGCGGAGTTACTGCCTTCATCTGGCACTGTGACGTAACCGCTGCCCGGCCCGCAGCACAGCCTGGCTTATGAATATTGATGTTCTCCATCATCATCTCCTACTCCTCCCCGCTGATTTCAGGACTCCACTGCACATGTGCTGGCTTCCTGTCTACACCCGGAAGCCGCTTCAGTGCAGTGGAGTCCTGAAATCAGCGGGGAGGAGAGGGAGAACATGAATATTCATAAGCTGGGCGGTAGTTACGTCATAGTGCCAGATGAAGGCAGTAACCCCGCCCGTGCCAGTTAGCAGCTAATTTGAATATCAAGAAGAAAGAAGATAACGGCCGAACGGCGCGGTGGATCTGGGCATGGTATGCATCAAACTGATCAGCGTCCCCCGTACTACCAGCCAGTACCACTGGTTAGTGCGGGGAAGAGCAAGCTGGCAGATTTTCTTTAATTCTTTGCGTGTTATTAGTTTAAGCAGACTGTGATTGTCTATTGTGGTGACTTAGATGAAGATCAGATCACTTTTTATGACCAAATTGCAAAAATCCATACAATTCCAAGGGGTTCACATTCTTTTTCATGCAACTGTAAGTAACCCCTCTTTTGAGAGCTGTTAACCCACACTATAGCCCAGTATATTGGGTTTAGTGTGGGTGAACAGGTTGTCAGTTTCTCTTGTTCTCTATTCAGAAAGTCCTTCATTTCCAGAAACAATTGGATTTTATTCCTCCGTTTACTGCTGCTCTGATGCCATTCCCCATAATGTTGTCTAGGCAGCTCCTCTGTACATGCGGCCCATCCATCTGGACACCTGGCACCACAAATCCAACCAAAGCTTCATTCTACACTGATCTGATAGCATGCAGTCCTTTGATTCTATCATATGAAAGTGAATTATATTTATAAGACATGGTAAAAATAAAAATAATAATAATGTTCAATTTAACACCAAATATTAGCTATAAATGCTGCATGGCCTGGTTGCTACTGGCAATTCTAACTTAAATGGGTACTCCGCTGCTTGGAGCGGGCGGCAGGGGTCCATGAGGTCACGGCCATGCCCCTCGTGACGTCACACCACACCCCCTCAATGCAAGTCTATGGGAGGGGGCATGGTGGCTCCACGCCCCCTCCCATAGACTTGCATTGAGGGGGTATGGTGTGACGTCACGAGGGGGCGTGGTCGTGATGTCACGACCCCCCCCCCCCCCCGCGCACCCAGCGCTCTAAAAGAACAATGGGTGCTGCACAGATATCGCAGGACCCCGTGATCGAACATCTTATCCCCTCTAGATCCTTTATCCCCTCTAGATCCCCTCTAGATGTCGAGGGGCAGAGTACCCCTTTAATGACTACCAGGGCACTAAATATGTTATAAATGGTGAAATGAGTCACTGTGGAGTGAACGAGCAGCCTGTGTGTTATCTGCTCATCTACAGTACTAGAGCTCTGCTATGTGCTGGAAATATACAGCTGTGAGATAATGACAGGTGACATACTTTCAGGTTACATTATCATGATTTACATACCTAGAATAGATACACTTACACAATGATACCTATGACAGCAATAGTATAATTGGCTATTACAGCTCTATTCATCGAGTAGATCACATGACTTAATTATCAAAGGGCAGGCATGCAGGGTTGATCTATGGATTGTGTATGCCGCCCATTACTTTTATCAATGACAGCCATTTATCAATTACCCCGTGAGATGTGCGGCTGTCAATGATTTTGTAGGCCTTCAAGAAAAAAATAAACAAAAATCAGCTGATAAACAAGTGTTTTCTCCATGGTCAGCTGATCGAAGGAACTATTACACGGGTCAATATTGACCTGTTCTGCAAAAAATCGACTTATGTCGTAAGGCACTAAAAGGGCTTGGCAGATCTGTATCCAACACCTCTTTGGGTCCATTGGAGCCTCTACAGCTGGTTGTACAGAACAATGAGGGAGATTTAACAAATCCTGTGCACAGGGAAAGTGGTGCAGTTTCCAATATCAACCAATCAGATCACTTCTTTTATTCAGAGGCCTTTTTAAAAAGTTAAAGAAGCGATCTGATTGGTTGCTATGGGCACCTGCTCCACTTTTCCTTGGCAAAGGTTTTGATAAATCTCCCCCAATGTTCCTACAACTTCTGGAGAAATGAAGCTCTGACGATTACCAGAAAAACTATATGGATGTACTGACATGGGAGAAGTATGGAGACCAAGATTCTCTTATGGGTCCGTCATTGACTTACAGTGCACTAGAGAGTATCTTCTTCCTTTCCTAGAAATACTTTGCACACTTTTCCCCCATGAAGCACTGCCTATATGATCCTGTACCTCCATACAGCTATCCCCAATACGAACTGGTACCCCCTGGGATAAACCCACATAAGGCCCCTTTCACACTATAAAATTCATCCGTATTAAAGATCCGTTTAATGTTCCGTTATGAAAACCCTTAAAATCGTCCGTTAAACAGCCATTACAAAATCCCATAATAGTCTATGGGATATTTACATTATCCGTTTTAACCCGTCATAGCCCGTTATTAATAATGGACGTCATTTTGTGACAGGAGAAAGTGTGCATGCACTATTTCTTCTGCTCTTTCTCCCGTCACAAAATAACGTTTATTATTAATAACGGGTTACATAGTTAGTACGGTCGAAAAAAGACATATGTCCATCAAGTTCAACCAGGGAATTGAAGGGTAGGGGTGTGGCACGATATTGGGGAAGGGATGGGATTTTATATTTCTTCATAAGCATTAATGTTATTTTGTTCCAGGAATGTATCTAATCCTGTTTTAAAGCTGTTAATTTTTCCTGCTGTGACCAGTTCCTGAGGTAGACTGTTCCATAAGTTCACAGTTCTCACGGTAAAGAAGACGTGTCGCCCCTTGAGACTAAACTTTTTCTTCTCCAGACGGAGGGAGTGCCCCCTCGTCCTTTGGGGGGGTTTAACCTGGAACAGTTTTTCTCCATATTTTTTGTATGGGCCATTTATATACTTATATATGTTTATCATATCCCCCCTTAAACGTCTCTTCTCAAGACTAAACAATTGTAACTCCTTTAATCGCTCCTCATAGCTAAGGGCTATGATGGGTTAAAACGGATAACGTAAAAATCCCACAGAGTATAATTTTGTAACGGCCGTTTAACGGTTTTCATAACGCAACATTATAACGGGTCTTTAAAACAGATGAATTTATAGTGTTCTTTTATAACGATAAATAATTTTTATAACAAGGTATTCAAACTATATAACATTTAGACCTTCATTAACCCCTTAAGGACACAGCCCATTTTGGCCTTAACCCCTTAAGGACGCAGGGTTTTTCAGTTTTTTGCACATTCGTTTTTTCCTCATCACCTTCTAAAAATCATAACGCTTTCAATTTTGAACCTACAGACCCATATGAGGGCTTATTTTTTGTGATACTAATTGTACTTTGTAATTCCAGCAATCATTTCACCACAAAATTTATGGCGAAACTAGATTCTATGCAGTGTATAGGTTTATATAGGTTTTATTTTATTTTACTACAAAAAAATTATAACTACATGCACCAAAATTTGTATGTGTAAAATTATCATCTTCCGACCCCTATAACTTTTTAGTTTTTCCATAAGCGGGGCAGTATAAGGGCTAATTTTTTGTGCGAAGATCTGAAGTTTTTATCGGTACTATTTGTTTTGATGGCACTTTTTGGTCGCTTTTTATATGTTTTTTTAGGGTATACAAAGTGACCAAAAATACACAATTTTGGACTTTGGTATTTTTTTTTTACGTATACGCCATTGAGGGTTTAATTAATTAACATTATATTTTTATATTTCGGACATTTGTGCACGCAGCAATACCACATATGTTTATTTTGTTTACATATTTTTATATTGAATTTGGGAAAAGAGGGGGGGGGGATTCAAACTTAATATTTAAAGGGTTAATGGGTGTTTTTAAACTTTTATTCAACTTATTTTTTATTTATTTATTTATTTTTTTACTTTTAGTCCCCCTAGGGAACTTTTAGGAGGAATCATTAGATTCCTCATACAGATCAATGGAATTCCACAGAACTCCATTGATCTGTGTGCTTTGCACTCGATTGATAAAGTCTGTTTCAGCCAGGCTCTATCAATCTCAGAGCCGCAGCAGCCAGGGAAGGAAAGGTAAGCCCTCCGGCTACCTCCAGTGGATCAGATCCTCTTTGCCCGTTATAACTCCCGTTTTGCTCCATTACAATAATGGACGTTAATGGCAGCCAAAGTAGAAAAAAAAAAAGCCATTAACGTCAGTTTGCAAAGGAGCAACAGTATAGCTTAAATACAGCCTGAAGGGTTATAGCCGGCCGGGGCAATCACTGCATGTCTGCTATTAACGACTGCCCCCAACTACAGGAATCAGCTGGTGGCCAGCCGCTATGGTGCGGGAGCGAGTCGGGAGCCCCCACCATATACCAGTTGCCATCTCAGGACGAGCTGGCTTGTCCTTACACGGCAACCGGATAAGGAACAAGCCAATTTTATTTTTGCGTTTGTTTTTTTCTCCTATCCTTCAAAAAATCATAACTCTTTTATATTTCTATCCACATACCTTTTTTTTACCATAGAATGTACAGCAAATCCCCAAAAAAATTATTGTGTGTGTGAGGAAATTAAAAAGAAAACTGATATTTTGCAAATTTTGGAGGGTTTCGTTTTCACGCTGTACAAACGAAACCTATTTTGACCACCTATAAACGTTCTAATTTTTCCGTATACGGGGCTTTTTTTTGCGCTGTGATCTGTAGTTTTTTTTTTACCACTTTTGCGTATATGTCAGGATCTGAGAGGTAAGTAATTGATGCAAAGTTATTTTCATGCATTTGGGTCCCTTTTTATATAAAACCTGTATAACCACTTAAAAATATGGGGAGATTTAGTAAACACTATGCATAAGAAAAAATGGAGCAGTTGCACACTGCAACCAATTAGGTGATCTTTTATTTTCGAGGCCTTTTTAAAAATGTACCTGATTGGTTGCTATGGGCAAATGCTCCACATTTTCTCTGCACAAATTCTGATAAATCTCCCCCATAGTGTCTGGCACAGGTTGTGCCTGTGATGGAGCTTTGCATTTTATGGATTAATGAATAAAAGCTATATTTTAAACTACACTGCTCAAAAAAAAAAAAAAAAAAAGGGAACACTAAGATAACACATCCTAGATCTGAATGAATGAACTAATCGTATGAAATACTTTCATCTTTACATAGTTGAATGTGCTGACAACAAAATCACACAAAAATTATCAATGGAAATCAAATTGATCATCCCATGGAGGTCTGGATATGGAGTCACACTCAAAATCACAGTGGAAACACACTACAGGCTGATCCAACTTTATGTAATGTCCTTAAAACAAGTCATACTGGCCTCCACGTGCCCGTATGACCTCCCTACAACGCCTGGGCATGCTCCTGATGAGGTGGTGGATGGTCTCCTGAGGGATGTCCTCCCAGACCTGGACTAAAGCATCCACCAACTCCTGGACAGTCTGTGGATGGAGCGAGACATGATGTCCCAGATGTGCTCAATCGGATTCAGGTCTGGGGAATGGGTGGGCCAGTCCATAACTTCAATGCCTTCCTCTTGCAGGAACTGCTGACACACTCCAGCCACATGAGGGCTAGCATTGTCTTGCATTAGGAGGAACCCAGGGCCAACCGCACCAGCATATGGTCTCACAAGGGGTCTGAGGATCTCATCTCGGTACCTAATGGCAGTCAGGCTACCTCTGGCAAGCACATGGAGGGCTGTGCTGCCCTCCAAAGAAATGCTACCGTACACCATTTCTGACCCACAGCCAAACCAGTCATGCTGGAGGATGTTGCAGGCAGCAGAATGTTCTCCATGGTGTCTCCAGACCCTGTCATGTCTGTCACATGTGCTCTGTGTGAACCTGCTTTCATCTGTGAAGAGCACAGGGCGCCAGTGGCAAATTTGCCAATCTTGGTGTTCTCTGGCAAATGCCAAACGTCCTGCACGGTGTTGGGCTGTAAGCACAACCCCCACCTTTGGATGTCGGGCCCTCATACCACCCTCATGGAGTCTGTTTCTGACCGTTTGAGTGGACACATGCACATTTGTGGCCTGCCGGAGGTCATTTTGCAGGGCTCTGGCAGTACTCCTCCTGCTCCTCCTTGCACAAAGGCGGAGGTAGTGGTCCTGCTGCTGGGTTGTTGCCCTCCTACGGCCTCCTCCACATCTCCTGATGTACTGGCCTGTCTCCTGGTATTGCCTCCATGCTCTGGATACTACGCTGACAGACACAGCAAACCTTCTTGCCACAGCTCGCATTGATGTGCCATCCTGGATGAGCTGCACTACCTGAGCCACTTATGTGGGTTGTAGACTCCGTCTCATGCTACCACTAGAGTGAAAGCACCACCAGCATTCAAAAAAGACCAAAACATCAGCCAGGAAGTATAGGAACTGAAAAGTGGTCTGTGGTCACCACCTGCAGAACCACTCCTTTATTGGGGGTGTCTTGCTAATTGCCTATAATTTCCTCCTGTTGTCTGTTCCATTTGCACAACAGCATGTGAAATTGATTGTCAATCAGTGTTGCTTCCTGAGTGGACAGTGTGATTTCACAGAAGTGTCATTGACTTGGGTTGTTCTTTTCTGTTTGGCAACAGTGCTCTCTGCTGACATCTCTGCTTGTCTCGGGAACTGCACAGAGTAAAAGAGGTTTGCTATGGGGATTTGCTTCTAAACTGGGCGGTTCCCGAGACACGTGTCATCAGAGAGCACTTAGACAGAAAAGAACAACTCAACTTCAGCAGCTCATAAGTACTGAAAGGATTAAGATTTTTTTTATAGAAGTAATTTACAAATCTGTTTAACTTTCTGGAGCCAGTTAATATATAAAAGATTTTGTTTTCCTTGATAACCCCTTTAAATTCAAGTAAAATGAATTATGACAAACTATTAAGCTTATGTATTTTACACCTTCACAAACCCCAATAGTTGCTTCTTTACATTTTAAACATTTGATTGGTTGTTATGGGCGACTACACTACTGTACTTATTTTAGACAGGTTTTGATAACTCAAGTGGCTAGAAGAAGTGCCTTAGGCCTTTACAACATGTTTAAGTTTGCTGGATAGCAAAACACAGTCAACCACGTTTTTGTATGTATCAAAGAAAAAGAACTAACATGTAGCAATCTGTTTTTTTTTATTACAGTGATCCCTCAACTTACAATGGCCTCAACATACAATAGTTTCAACATACAATTGTCTTTTCTGGACCATCGTAAGTTGAAACCAGACTCAACATACAATGCTACAGACAGTCCAGATTTGTGAAACGTGTCAATGGACAGAAGAACCGACCAATCAAAATGGGCATTTCACTGGTAAAACCCCTGTATTACTGAAGTGTATGCACTGACTGTGTCTGGTATAACATGTTCTGTACACTTTACCTGTACCTGGGTTAGCTGCTCCTTTGGACACCAGGTGAGGGCGACTCCATAACTTTTTAGGACATTGTGTGTACTGTACAGGAACCCGAAGAAGCATCTGTCCTCTACATAGACCAGTGTTTCCCAAGCAGGGTGCCCCCAGCTTTTGCAAAACTACAACTCCCAGAATGCCCGGACAGCCTTTGGCTGTCCGGGCATGCTGGGAGTTGTAGTTTTGCAACAGCTGGAGGCTCCCTGCTTGGGAAACACTGACATAGACAGTGATTTACAGCTCCCCGCAGATCTTTCTTACTTTTATATGTAAGGACTTGTTTTATCTGCGGTATATTAGTTATCTACTTATTTTTCTTCAATTCTCACTTTTTCCTATTTTTGGATGACATTTTGGTGCCTTTAGAACCAATTACTAGGTTTCCATAGGTTCTGGTATCAACATACGATGGTTTCAACATACAATGCTCGCCCCAGAACCAATTAATATTGTAACTTGAGGGACCACTGTATAGTATAAATCAATGGGAAACAGATTCTGCTGCATGGCATACAATACAGCAGTGTCGTTTTAGCATTCACTAAGGGATACTTTGTTTATTTTCTCTTTCTTTTAAAGTGTAAAAAATGTATGCGTTCAGTGAAAACAAGACCAAGGGGTAAGCCGAGCCTTAGAGTTGTAAAGTGCGCCAAATTTATTAAAGGAAAGTCTCTGCATGTGTGCAAAAATAATGAACGCATATACGCATGTGAATCATAGGTCAGACATATTTCTAGAAACGGCGTCGTTTGAAAGGCACAAAACCACTGACATCATCATGGACTAAGAAAAATGTCACATCAAGGACAAAGCCCCTGACTATGAACAAACGAGAGGAGACTTCACAGCAGATGTCTCCAACTCACAGCACTTTATATGGAGCAGAATTAAAACTCCCAGCATGGAGAGCCATGTGATTAAAGTGGGGTTTCCAAATCAGGGTGCCTGCAGATGTTGCAAAACTACATCTCTCAGCATGTCCTGTTCGGGTATGTTTGGAGCAATAGTTTTGCAACAACTGGGGGGACATTGGTTATAAAACCATGCCTCCTTTCTAAATGCAGTTGCCCTTTTCTTAGTGACCCAACAATAAAAACATTCCATGCCCATCAACAAGAAACCTTTCCAAAATGTAATTTTATTAGTAAGTAATCTTTAAGTTGTGAGGTGCCAGTGGTAAACAGGGCACATATTCAAAGTAAAGGATCACCCTGCACTCTATGATATATAATGAGACAAATTTCCGCTTAAAGGGGTACTCCGGCCCTAAGACATCTTATCACCGATCCAAATGATAGGGGATAAGATGTCTAATCACGGGGGCCCCACCTCTGGGGACCCCCCGCAATCTCTCCTGCAGCACCAACCTGTGTGAACTGCAAACCAGCGCTGGAGGCTCCGGGTCTTAAGCCTCACGACTACGGGGCCAGAGTATCGTGATGTCACGACTCCGCCCCTGTGTGACA